>NW_017100188.1:778909-781139 GCF_001263275.1 Habropoda laboriosa | reverse complement strand
CATCAAACTCTGTTTGAATTGTTACGAGCACGTTGTAGATTCCTTTAAAAAATTTAAAGGTACCTATTTCAGAATGATTCTCACATATTTTGATGCACCGATGCAAAAATATTAAATGACGTTTCAGGTTTAGAAATATTGGTAGTTTGTCTTCTTTGAATATCCATGACACAACATACTGACACTTGCTAATGAGGTTAGCCTATTGCCAGCACTTCGATGATGTAACACTGCTGTACGGTAAAAATCTAGAATATTGCCTTCACGACTCACTATGAATAGATGTGTGAACCCAATTCTTTCAGAAGTGTAACCTTGAGCAAAAACAGACCTCGTTTCACAATTCTTCATCCTCCATGGACCAAAGATCGACTCTTAGAAAAAACTGTGAGCGGAATACAAATTATGTTCACATCTCCATTCTAATCAATACTTTCTTAACGGTCCTTGTGCATTAGAGAAGTAAAATAAGAATTAACCCTTAAACGAAACAAACACTTTAACACTTCTAGCACAACCATAATTTATAATTCTTATAAGATCTTAAAAATATGTTAAATCCACTTTCCATCGAATTGAAATTCTCTCGTGTAAAATAAACCGTGTTTTCGTCTGTTTTCGTCACAATCGAGGATGCACAGTCCCTGCCATGTACACCGAGTGAAAGCAGGCACATCTCGGTGAAAAATCCGCGTAGGATGCGATTAATCACCCGTGAATGCTTGCATCTCTCGCTGATCACGTTCATCGAATGCAAACTCACCGAGTTACGAGAACGTCTTTATCGTTTTTTCTTCTTTTTTTTTGTTGCACAAAAGAGGAGCGAGGAGGAAACACGATAGTTAAGGAACAAAAGGGAGATCTTAAAGTGAAACTAACAGCGATAGAAGTTAAAAAGATTGCAGAAGGGGGCGAGGAAATGAAATGTTGCACGCTAATAACGTTCGTTGGCGTGAAGCGCGACCGCTCGATGCTTATTTGTTAGACACCGGGTGCCCCGTAGAAAATGAAATTGCGTGTGTCCATAGCAAAAACCGCCTTGGGAGAAATTAGCGACGTAACGAAGCCGTTGAGCAACGAGCATGGACGAAGGAAAGTTTCGTTTTCGAATAATTTAGTTTGGATGCACTTGCTGTTGTTCCTTTATGGGAATGGAGAAAATGAATGCCCCGGACGTCGAGAGTTAACGTGTGCCTTCGATTCTTGTTTGACTGGGTGGAATGCTTTAGGTAGGCTGAAATTGGTACGAATTGAAGTTATGAATTATTTAAGTGGCTTCGATTTTTAAAAATCAAACCCTTAATATATACCTATTCAACTTTAACCCAGCTACTCGTAATCAAGTAAAACTTCATGCCCAAGCAGAATTTCAAAGTTCATTCAGGAAATGCTTTGAAATTTTTCAATATCAACTATCACAATATCACTATATATACCAAGCAATTATCAATCAAGTAAAACTGTCTATTCCTGTTTATTCAAATGTTGCACAACATTCCACTGTTCCAAATGTTTCAACATCTATATTCCACTATACCAAGCAATTATCAAGCAAGCAAAAGTATTTATGTCAAGTGTTGCACAACCAACATTTATTTTCTATTCCACATTTTTCAACATCCACATTGCAGTATACTAAGCAATTGGCAACCAAGTAAAGCTATTTATTTGAAATATTGAATAACCTTCCATTATTCCGCATTTCTCAACTTCTATACTGTAACTTGCAATTTTTCAACATCTGTACCAAGCAATAGTCAATGAGATAAAATGATCTTCAACTACGTTCTAAATAGTTGAAAGACCTGCAAATGTTTCAACTTCTTTGCTCAACAATACCAAGCACCTTCATCGTCGAACATTCCAATTATTCAACCTCCGTATTCAACCATATCAGACAACTCTCCATCGCAGGAATAACTCGCGAAACACGAAGAAAACAATGCTCTTCCACTTTCTTTTCGCATCTTTCCACGAGCATTCTCTCCGTCGTTGAAAAGACGCGAGTTGAACACAGTTGCAGAAGGAAACGAAGCACCTTAGGCGGTGAAGCGAGCAAAATCAACGGTACTTCTCGGAACGAAATTACACGTACTCATAGTACGCGCCGCGTTGATTACATAATCGGCGAGCGCGTTGCACGAACGCCATCGGAAGAAAAGTTGATCGTTGTTGCCTGGCTGACGGCCATCTTTGCGGTCGCGAATAGGAAAACACCAGGATCTTCCTT
>NW_017100188.1:769943-778887 GCF_001263275.1 Habropoda laboriosa | reverse complement strand
CGACTCTTTTCTTCTTCTTTTTTTCTCCTTCTTCGTTCCTTATTCTCCTTTCTTTTTTTTTTCTTCTTTTAACTTCTCGCGCAATCGACGTTCAGGAAGCATGTAATGCAATTCGAGATCACTGCACTCCGAGTTATTCCCTCTTGGAAAGAGTTGCAAGCTCGAGCAAGGTGCTCGAAATGTTCACACAAGTTTGATTTTAACGACAATCAAGGGAACAGGTTTTTTCAACCTCCTCAGTAACGTACAAGGTGGGTCAAGGATAAGTGGTACAGAATGTGATTCCACGAGATGAAAATATGGAATACAATTATTCCGTATGTTGCATTTTCGAGAAAGTAACGTTTGAAAATTCGTCACATACACGTGCTACTATGTCATTTTATTGTAGATTATTTTTATTCGTAGATACTACTTTTCAACATTACTTTTGTCCATTTTTTTCGTCACGATATTCTCCAGAATTGCAAAGAAAATGCGCATTACAAATTTCCAAACCGATTTTCATTCGTTCCTTCGTCAACCAGTATCCTTCAGAGTTCCAAGGGAAACGCGCATTGCAAGCTTTCAAAACGATTTTCATTCATTCCTTGATCGCAATATCCTTCAGAATTCCAAAGGAAAAATATCGATGAATCCTGTTGCAGTTATGGAAGAGCTCCACAGCTCTGACAGTGTCATGATGCAGCATTGAATCGCAGGAATTGCAGCGTGGGTCACGTTCCCGACAACCGTACGGATTAGTCAGCCGTAGAATGTGAATGGACAAGCGTTTTCCGTCGATACGAAGGCAGTTCGCCAGGGCGCAGTCGTTTACCTTCAACGGCTGCGACCCCATTTGTAACATTCCTTCCCACCCTTCCCTCCTCACTCCTCCCCCCTGCTACGAAACTGATTCAATACTTTCTTTTTTTTCTCTTCTCCTTATCCCATTCCTTCTTTCATCTCGAGACAGAACGCTTGGGTAACACGCTTCAACTTCAACGCGATTTTTTTTAACAGTGTTTAAAAGGTTCGCGGGACAATGTTGGAAAAGTCGGAGGAAAGAATGGGACAGGTTGATTATTGTTGATTTCTTGAATTTTTTCAGGGGATATTGACGAGGATTTTGGATTTTTAAAGGGCTATTATCGTCTGAATTTGTAAAGGGAAGGCTGGAAATTTTAATCTCTGAATTTCGAACAGTATCTGAACGATTTGTGAGCAAATGTTGAAAAAGTGGGATGAAGGAATGAGATAGGTTGTTGATTTCTCAAATTTCTTCGTGGAATGTTGACGAGGTTTTTCGATTCTTAGAATAGTATCGTCGTGTGAATTCGTGAAAGAAATTAGACTGAAAATTTTAACCTTAGAACTTTTACATTCTTTATTAAACTTGTGACATCAACTTTTGGACGTTTCAAATAAAACTACACTGAGTGTTACAATATAGGTACATACATCTTCGTTTAAAAATATAGACACATAATACTACAATGTTCATTATATAAAATACGCTCAATGTGTCTGTACAATGGTACTGATAAATAAGTTATGAAATAAATTACTAAACTAGTTCGGAGTAAAAAAAAAACGTGCATTAAATGCAATCGACAAACGCACGATGACAAGTTTCGTTTGATTTCTCCAACGTTATCAACGGTTTATCACCCCTCAGAGCTACCCACGTCCAATTGTTTATTTTAACTAAGTAAAACTCATCTCGTTTGGGAATCATAAGTTCGTCTATAATTGTGGTATCGTTACTGATGCTTCCTGAAGAGTATCCCATAGATTTGCATAAATTCGACGCGTCCACTTCGGATGAAAGAGGATTCGAGAGACACTCTGTTGACCAGACACCGTAATTTCGACGAAACACTTCTCCAGAACTATTACTGCGATTAAAGATAAAAATATAACTTAATTTTAGTTTAATTCAATTTAACGCTTTCTGCGGTGAATTTTTGTTGCATTATGTCACCTTTGAGTAGTGTTTCTTTGCATATTTGCAGCTTTTTTAAAAATCAGATTATAAGTAGCAATGGTAATAATTTAAAATACCAAGAACAGACGAATAAATCAACGTTTGTACCTACTGTTCAGAGAGTTAAGTTATCTTCTCCAAGATTATATATTAAAATAATATTAATCGAGAAGTAGATTTTTTGAAAATTATTTTATAATTTGTTAAAATTACCTTTCGTCTGAAGATTGTTTCAACATTCTGCACGTAGTTTCATCTTCACCGTACAAACAGTCTTTGATGTTATCGCAAATGAAGTCTTGAGGTATACAAGTATTGTTGCCACTTGTTCTGTGAAGTAAAAATTGAAATGTAAAATAAGATGAAAATATGTGTCAAAGTAATTCTTCTTACGTTTCGCATTCGAAGCTTGTACTTGTACAGGGGCACATTTCTGGCGATTCGTCGGTTTTGTCTAGACAGTGACGCACACCATCGCATAACAGCTCTGGAGCAGTTAATCTCAAGTATTCTGCACAGGTGCAGATTTTAGGTTCGTCGGATTTGTCCGAGCAATCGATGTTTCCGTCGCAAAACGCACTTTTATCGACGCATCTTCCGTTTCTGCAGCGAAGTTCCGTCTTTGTGCAACCTTCGAATTTTAAAAATTATTAGTTTTTAGTTATCCTCAGTATGCACGATTTTTTTAAATTCTAAATCTTTAAAATTTTTGGACCTTTAAAAGTTTTGAATTTTTGAAAATTAAATTCTGATAAATTCTAAATTTTGAGAAACTAAATTTCTAAGAATTCGAAATTTTGGGAAATTCTGAGTTCTTAAAAATTCTAAATTTTGGGAAACTCTAAGATGCCAAAATTCTAAATTTTGGGTAACTAAATTCTCAAAAATTTTGCATTTTGAAAAACTCTAAGTTCTCGAAAATTCTAAATTAGTTTTGTCATATATTAGAAATAAAATATTTGATTTATCACACTACTTACTGCATCCTTCTACGATATTTTCACAATTCTCTCGAAATTTCTCGCAATATTCCATATTCTCGTCTGCCTGGTCTCGACAATCTGGTACACCGTCACAGACTCGATTTTGTGGAATGCACTGACCAATATAACATTGAAAACCATCACAAGTTGGTTCGATCGATTGCCTTGGGCGATCTAATATAATTCATACGTGATTTGAAGCATTAGAATTATGAATTATTTTCATGAATTTTCATGATTTGATATTGTAAAGGAGAATCAATTTACCCATAGCTTCTATTAAATAAGGATTAACAAGATCGATGCTCGTCACAGTTTCAGAATTTTTGAAACTGCAAATTCCTTTATTGTCCTGGAACACAGCTGTAGGATAAAATCCTCTTCTGCCACGGCAGAATATCATTCCACTCCAATCTGACCCATCACTTCCCTGAAAAAATAAGGAAAATCAACATTTAAACCTTTTTAACCCATAACAATAACAATTTCAACTTATTTCACTGAAAATTTCCTATTTTCATTCGGCTTCGAATAATTAGAAATTATCAAAACTTTGTAATTAAAAGCTTCATTTCAAGTCATGTACTATTAGAATGATTTTTTAATTATTTATCAATATCTAAAACTTCTCATTGCATAATAATAACAATTTAAACTTATTTCACTGAGAATATCAATTTTCACTCGGCTTCGAATAATTAGAAATTATTTAAAAAATCGTAGTTAAAAAATTAATTTGAAAGCATTTACAGTTATTGAAGTAGTTCGATTATTCATTAGCTAAATAAAATTTACCAAGCACTCGGAACTCGAAACATTGACGAAGCATCTTTGACAACTTTGACAATTCTGCAAAACGGGCCTCAAGAATACTGATCTGGTCTCGTAATTTTCATTAGTACCAACTGCTACGCAAGTGTCATTCAGTCCTGGCAGATAAATCCTGTAAAATATTGAACAAATATTTTTGCACCATTTTTCCAATAAATTCGATTTGTTAGAAATTACGAACTTACGTTTTATCGTGGAACAGAGGTCTCACATGGCGGCTGAAGCTAACACGATCCTTCAAATGGAGTAAAATTGACACTGAGTTGTTCACAGGGTGTACTTCATCGATAGTCGACACCTGTTGATAAGGACCGTCTACATGACGGAACAGGGGGCCATAACCGAGTACTGCTGTCGTGTAATTCTTGTCCAATCTGCAAATGATTCGCTCATAAGAACAGTGTTACATTAAATATTAAAAATGTATCCTAAAACAGGCGACATAGTTTGTCATTTTTTTTGGACGGTTAAGTTCAATTAACTTTGTATTCATACAAGTGGAGTGTAAAGTTGTTAAAAGTTCTAAATTTTTGGAAATTAAATTCTTACAAATTGTAAATTTCGGGAAACTCTGAGTTCCCAAAAATTTTAAATTTTATGAAATTAGATCTTTAAAAAATTCTACATTTTGTGAAACTAAATTTTTCAGAATTCTAAGTTTTGGAAAACTGAGTTCTTAAAATTTCCAAATTTTGTGAAATTATATTCTCGAAAATTCTAAATTTTAAAACCCGTGGCATAGTACTCATATTGTTTGATAGTGAACCTGTTTGCTGTCAAAGTGGACCAAATTTCAAGTTTCAAAATTCACACAAAATCGATATTAAATATTTCTAAATTCAAGTTTTTCGAACGTTTTGTCAGATTGAAAGAAATGTACCATTTTACCTGACATTTTCGATGCATTTCGCGGTGGAAAGTAGCCAGTTTTGATCCAACAGCAGAGCTGAACAACGATAGCGTCCGTCGACAAAGATGGCAGCCAGCCATGGCCACAGGTAGTCACGTTTTCCAGTGTTCCTATCGATGACCAAGTGTGCGCTAACGCTGCCTCGGAGAACCGGTGTGCAGCGAATGTAAAGTCCTTCACAGGTTTCATCCTCCTCGTTCAAAGAGGCCGCTGACGATTCTCTTTCATGCCACTTGATCGTTTCCAGCTCGGAATTCTTCACGGTGGTGGATTCTGAAGATTCTAGATTTCTTCAAATAGAAAATCAAATTTTATATGGAGGGATTTTTCGAGAATTTTTGAATGGAAGATTTTTGGGTTTAACTGAATTTTTTGAGATTCTTCGATTTCAATTCAAATTGGAGAAATTTTACTGTATTTAACGGTATGGAGGAACTTTTCGAGAATTTTTGAATGGAAGATTGTTGGATTCAACTGAATTTTTTGAGATTCTTCGATTTCAATTCAAATTGGAGAAATTTTACTGTATTTAACGGTATGGAGGAACTTTTCGAGAATTTTTGAATGAAAGATTGTTGGATTCAACTGAATTTTTTGAGATTCTTCGATTTCAATTCAAATTGGAGAAATTTTACTGTATTTAACGGTATGGAGGAACTTTTCGAGAATAAAATTTTACACTGTAAAAATTGAAATGAAAAAAATTTTATTGATATTCTAAAAATTGCAATGGAAAATGTATTATTGCATTTAGAGTAATTTTAGTTGAGAATAATTCTCGATCTCTCGTAGCTAGGCAAATTATGAAAATCTGTCGAAGACAGTGTAAAAAATAATAAGAAATTTGAAACTCACGCAAAACCGAAATATTCACACATATTTTGCCCAATCAGCGTGGCCGTGGATTGATTCTGTTGCATCCTTGGATGATGGCAGGCTGGTTGCCATTTTCCTTTGGAATATCTAGTCAAAACTCCTTGCATGTTCAAAAATGGTCGTTCATCCGCGTCTAAATATACACTTCGGCCATCGGATAATGTGTCTGCAAATTAAATAAACCAAATCTTCCGGTAAAAAAATTCAAAATTCCTTTTCTATTAAAATAACCTACAGCAGTCGAGTTCGTCTTCTTTATATTCGCAGTCGAATTTCACGTCACACCTCTTCGACATCGAAATGCAAATCTTGCTGGTTTTACAGAAGAATTCATCTTCAGCACAGATTGCTGTAAAACAAATAACGATTTTTTTCTTCTATGACTGTTTATTCCATCGAAAATACGTTTAATTTGAAAAATTATTTACTGCAATTTTGCTCGTCCGTCAGATCGTCACAATCTGTGTAACCATCGCAAATTGCACTTGGTTTTAAGTTCAATAAGAAGTCTCTACAAGTGCAATTCATCTCGTCAGTCCCATCTTCACAAGCCACCTTCCTGTTGCACCTTTCTCCGATGGGAATACTTTGGAGCAACCTGTCAATTTAGGAGACGTAGCAAAACTTGAAATAAATAAATTTTAACTGCATTTCAAACACTAAAATAATTGTCGATATATTCAATTAAAGATTATTCAACTACTCAATGAAAATTTATTCAAAGCAATTAGTTTTATTTTTGTTTATTAAAACTAGCCATTTAATTGCTTTCTACAAGAATAAAATAACTTAGACAACAATTTCTTGGTTGGAAGAAGCCAATTTATTGCTTAAATTGTTTTATTAAAATTTACATACCTTGTACATGTAAAAACTTTGGGAGAACTTGTTCGTGTTTCTGTTGAATCATTCTCTGCCTTGTCAGGAATGTGAGTTGTTGAAGTTGAATAATTTTCTGTCTCGTCAGGAATGTGAGTTGAAGTTGAATCATTTTCTGTCTTGTCAGGAATGTGAGTTGTTGAAGTTGAATAATTTTCTGTCTTGTCAGGAATGTAAATTGTTGAAGTTGAATTATTATCGTCCTCAGACTGGAAATTATTAGCCCTTCTCTCCGAATGCAACGATTTATCAGTCCTACCATCGTTTAATACTGAATCTAAAATCAACGCGTGATAATGTCATAAAAAAAAAAAACAAGAAGTTAGAAATTAGTATTATTACATCAATTTATTAAAGATGTACCAGTGCTTATAGTTTCATCAGCAGTGGTGGAATTATTAATTTCCATCGGTGGGTTTAATTCAAGATCAGGATCATGTTCGCCTAATTGCCTGTAAAGTGGATAGCGGCCAAAACAATTGACTTCGTCTTCACCGTCCAAACAATCGACCATTCGATTGCAGCGCGCCTCCATTGGCAAACATTTGCCCAAACCTCCTTCGCAACTGAATCCAGGACATTTTTCCAGAGGAGATCGTCTCAATGGAGGCACTCCTCGACCGCCTGAAATGTTGAAAGCCAAACAAATTGAGTGTTTTCTCGTTTTTTGCTGTCTTAAGTTCATTTAGACTAAAAATAAAATTTTATCAATAGTAGAACAGTACCGTTGAAAATTGTACTTTAAATTATACAAAGCGGTCTGTGTTTCTCTTGCAGTTTCAGATTTCACAGTATCACAGATTTTATGCTATTATAGTTTTAAGTGAAATAAGGACTATTTCGACAATTATTATAGATAACGATGTACCTTCTACAATACTTTGGAAAAAAGTATTGAAGCTAAAAAGAACGTTATTTTTCATGTTCAAGATCATTTTAAAATTGTAAAAACATAGTTTGCTGAATTTCTCATAGAATTCTGTACATTGTTATGTAGAAAAAAATGAGGATTTTTGGAGTAAAAAAATGCAGAAAGGAAATTAAGAATGTTCTATCAATCATAATGTACATCCTTTTGAATCGAATAGTCCCGTCAAAGATAATCTACTCAACTTAAAAAATTTTATTTTAATATTTTAGATGCAGCAGATAAATGGACCACCCTATATGTACATAATTGGTACCATTAATCCCTTTTTATTAAATTCAATAAGATATTAAGTCATCCCATAAGTTCACGTCGAATTTTATTATTTAGATTAATATTTCAAACGAACCTTTAAATATGATTAAAAAAAAAAAAGCAAAGCGCCTTTTCATTCTACAATTTTTTCCTATTTTTGGTAAGACCATTATGTCGTTGTCATAGAATTTCCTTGGATTTTCATTCAAGTACTTTTCGCTTTCGGCACGGACTTATGGAATGGCCTAATACCAGCGTGAGACGATATTCCGAGAGGCTTTTCCTCGACTATTTTTGAGAAACTGTGTTATTGATGCTGTAACGATGACTCACTGGAAATTTCTTGAATCCAGCTCAAGAAATAACTGACTTTCGTGTAGGCACCTGGTTCATTCGGTCGACCGCAACCTTCTCCGTGACTAACTATACCTGCTACGTACCACTGTGACTCTAGATGCGGATTTCTGCGGATGAATCACAAAATATGGTAAAAATAATATGAAACCCGGTTATGAAAATTTGTAAAAATAACATACTTGCACATCAGAGGACCTCCACTGTCTCCTTGACAGGCATCTCGACCTCCTTGAGGATAACCGGCGCAAATAGTTGCTTCGTTTTGATCCGTGCCGTGTTTGCAGCCTGACAATATCGGTACCTCCACTTCTCTCAGGTGATCAGCTGAAATATCCACGAAGTATTCCAGTTTAAATGGAATTTACGCGTACTAAAAATTTGGCAAAAAATAAAATGGAACGAAGAAAAATGGCGAAAGAAAATATAAATGAAATGAAGAAAGGTGGAAAAAGAAAGTAAAGGTGGAATGAAGAAAAACGGCCAAAGAAAATAAAGATGGAACGAAGAAAAGTAACGTTAATAATTCAATGTTTTAAATAAAATATTCCAAATTTAAATGAAGTATTCTGTAACTACATGTTCCGTTGCGATTTTTTAGTTTTTTATAGCACGTTGCCAGGTGATTAAATCTCAATGATATTTCATTCGGCTAATGATAAAGAACGATATTTCATTCCCATGTTAATTATTGTCATTAAAGAGCGTCTTACGATCTGGACCACGTTCTCTGGTAATTCCCCATCCAATCGCCACGCAAGTAGTATTAACTTCCGGTTGGTTTCTCCATAAAGAACCTAAGAGGTCTGGACTTGGAATACAAACTGGTCGTACCCATCGATTGAATCTTAAAGGATCGTCCAGCATGATCATTCCAATATCGTTTAACATGTCTTTGCCGGTGTATTGAGGATGTATAACTGTGTAGCGTGCCTTTCTCACTTGTGCCATTGGTGAGAACG
>NW_017100188.1:768820-769907 GCF_001263275.1 Habropoda laboriosa | reverse complement strand
CATAAATCTGTAATTTACGAAAAATTTCGTATTTCCAGTGACTCTTCAAACGAATTGAATTTGACAAAATTTAACCGATTTAGCTGTCAATTTTCTGAATAATTCGTTCCTCCGTAACAAGTAAAATATTCGATATTTGAAATATATGGTGATCAGTAGCTACTAAAATTGCATCCCATAAACATTATGCGACAAATGTTCCTGGATTCAGATTGCAAAAATTTTTAATTTTCATACTGACACTTTTTGTTAAATTTTAAACATTTTTGACATTCGCCTTTACTGAGCAAGGTTGCCAATTTAAGAAGGTACCCCGCTTTCCCCTTTACTGTCTTCCATTCCGCCATAATAAATAATTAAACTAAGCATCCAAAAATCTCTGTTGCACACTGTAGAATTATAAAATTTAAGTCGTCTTTACTTTTAACTGGAAGAATGTTCACAACTGGAATTCGTCGAAAATTTCGTTCTTATTAGTTGAAACAATTTTTTCTATGTAATCAAAAGAAAAAAATGTCTCTAAAAATCAAAAAAAGTCCACGATGTCGAAAATTTCTCTGGAACAACTCACCCATCGAGGCAATGAGCAGCCGTGAGCACCCAAACCTCGTTCAAGATAACTCCGCCACAGTAAAATTCGCCATCCTTGTAAATGGCCACCAAAAATGGCCAAGCTTTCGGTTGACTCGCACGTCCACCAACGATGCGCAATTGCGAGCCAAGCATATCGTCCTGTTCACTGACGTTCTTCCCGTTTGCTCTATCTGCATTTTCCATTTTTCCCTCCACGAATAACCAGGGAAGTTCGTCGAGATGTTGTAGAGGATCCTGATTTTCTTTCTCCAAGACGAGCGGTCGTAGAGAATCCTCGCGAGAGAGCACTCTAGTACCGCAAGGGAAATGTGGACAACGCACGAAGACCGCTGTGTTCAGGCACGAAGGAACCAGCTGGATTTGGTTATTGACTTCCGCTAGATATGGTCCCGTATACGCGGTTTCAGACACCGAATGAATGTTTATTTCTGGTTTCGAGCTGCAAGTTACAAGAATGTTGGAATTTTTAGAGTTTTCGGCAGGTTAAGCACAT
>NW_017100188.1:767246-768648 GCF_001263275.1 Habropoda laboriosa | reverse complement strand
GATTTTTGGGGCATCTTTTGGTCCCAATAATCCTGAGATTTTTGGGATATTTTTTTGGTCTCAGTAATCTCGAGATTTTTGGGATATTTTATGGTCTGAGAGTTTCAGGATGTTTTCTGCTATGAATGATGTCGGAATATTCTGGTCTCAATAATCCTGGGATTTTTGGGATATTTTGTGGTCTCAATAGTGCTGAGATTTCTGGGATATTTTATGATTTCAACAGTATTGAGAATTTGGGATATTTTATGGTCTCAATAATGCTGAAATTTTTTGGATATTTCATGGTCTGAAATTTTTGGGATGTTTGCTGATATGAATGATGTCAGAATTTTCTGATCTCAATAATCCTGGGATTTTTTAGATATTTTATGATCTCTGTAATCCTAAGATTTTTTCGATATTTTATGGTCTCAGCAATATTGAGATTCTTTCAAAATTTTCCTAATGCATTGTTCTGTTCTTCCTTTAATGGAAACATACTTAATGTCTGGACCAATTTCAGAGTTACAGGCATCCTTAGCCCAGGAATCGGTAGCGGTGCACACAGGGTACCATTTTCCCTTGTAATTTTTATGCAGGTATCCTTCAGTGAAACCAATTGAGAATACCTAATGAAGAATGTAATTTATGAACACATTAATGATGTATAACATAGACTCGATGATATCTACAGATCATAGAACAGATTGCCTTTATAAATTACATTTTTTCCTTCGATGTACGAGGAAGTAAGAATATTGCAATCCATTTCGTCCTTTCCATTGGTGCACTGTTTCACGCCATCGCAGCGTTGAGAAAGTGGGACGCAATTGTTATCGGTGTATTTCCTTTGCCAATCGTTACAGCTGAACGAGGTTTTTGAACAACCTAAAAGATGTGATGAGCGAAGTAAAGTGGAAGAATTTCCTACGAAGCGCTCGTGAAATGTGGTTACCATTTTTTGGATAAAATAGCTACGTGTAGAAAATAAAACCGCGGTAGCTGGTGCCATCTTGTACTAAGTATGCACGTTCACGATGTTGTTAAATTATAAAAGTGTTTTATATAAAATTGTAGCTTGCCTCGTGTGATATTTTCTACCACAATACTTCGAATTTATGTTCATACTATTTCGATTTTACATCGTTAGTTGGTATTTTATTATATATCGGATAGATATCCAGCAGATACGTGCCACTCTATTGATGAGACAGAGTTCTGTTGTACTGCGTGTGTGGAGTAATTAAAAAACAACGAAAGTGTCGAGGTAATACTAGAATTTTTGAGTGCTTGAATGTTGAAGAGTTCTCTTGTTCGACAATTCTAGAATTCCAACGTTCTAGAGTTCTGGGGCTCTAAAAGTCTAAAAATATAGAGTTCCAAGGGGTAGAGAACTCTAGAATTTCAGAGTACCAGAGTT
>NW_017100188.1:748361-767173 GCF_001263275.1 Habropoda laboriosa | reverse complement strand
AGAGTTCTATATTTTTGGAAATTTAGGGTTTGAGGGTTTTAGATTTTTAAAAATTCAGAGATCCAGAGTTAAAATTTTCCAGGTCCCAGAACTCTAGAATTCCAGAGTACCATAATTCTAGACTTCAAGAATTTGAGAATTCCAGAGTTTTAGACATTTAGAATCCCAGATCTCCTGAGTTACAGAGTCCCTGAGCTTTAGAATCTTGAATATCCAGAACTTCAGAATTCTAATTCCAGAGTCTTAGACTTATAGAATCCCAGATCTCCTGAGGTCGAAAGTTCCAAAATTCCAGTGTGCCAGAGTTCTATAGTTTTAGAGTCCCAGAATTTAAAAAATCAAGTGTTCTAGAGTCCCAGAATTCTAGAATTCAGGAGTGCCTGAAATTCCAGAGTTTCAGAGCCTTAAATTTTTGGTATCCCAGATCTCCCGAATTCCAGAGTTCCAGAATTCTAGAGCTTCAGGATTCTAAAGTTATAGAGCCCGAATGCTTTAGAATTCTAAATATCTGAAGCTCCAAAATTCTAGAGTTCTAAAGGTGAAAATATTTAAAATTCTAGAATTCCAATGTTCTGGGCTTCATTTCAAGCATACTAAATTCTTCTAAAAACTTCGAGATTTCGACTGAATTCCAGGCGTTCAAACTATCAAAGTGTTCGAGTGCTTACCCAAACATCCCAATTCATCTTCCCCATGGGGACAATCGAAGTACCCATCGCAGAGTCGTTCCTGCGATATTCGTTCTCTGCAGGAACACGTTGTCTCGTCGCTCGCATCACTGCAATCTACTTGACCGTCGCACCACTGTGTCCTCGATATACATTTTCTACCATCGCCGCATCGAATTGTATTGTAAGGACACATCGTAGCGTATCCTTAATTAAAATAACAATTAAACAAGAAACTCATCTAAAATACCTGAAAATTGATACACTTGAACACTCTTACCTGACTTCTGATTATTCGCTCTATCCTCTGCCACCACGTTCTCAGTTCTTTCTTTCTTCTCGGACGTAAAAGAAGACCTCTGATACTCCGATACTCCAGGAATAGCTGGGAACTGGAACGTTGGAGCAGGAATATAAGTGCAATAATAAGGTGATTTAGCAGATGAAGTTGCACCGGCACTAGGTGATCCTTGAAGCCCGGGGAACACTGGAAAGTTCTGCGGACCAGGACCTGTTGGTCCAATTTTAGATCCGCCAGGTTGTCCATTATTCCCCGACCAAGATTGCATAGGTGTAATTTGCACCGATTGTGCCTGCACTTGCAAGTAGTTCGGTGCTTGATTAGAGTTGGGGTAACTTTGTCGTTGCTGTGGCATCGGCATAGGATACGTGTATCCTGGAGAGGATGGATACATGATTTGTCCTGTGGACGGTTGCTTCGCTGGAGCACTCGTTTGTGACCCGTAGAAGCAGACCTGATAAGGCATCCAGGACATTGTTGGGTTTAGTTGCATTTGTTGACTGGACTTTATTGTTTCTGCTGTAGGAATAATGCCCGGAGCAGTGTCCACGTTCATTTTGGAGACGATCCTTCTTTGGGCGTCACGATAGTCGGGACCCTTGGGAACTGCAATGGGAAATTGTCATAGGTTAAGTTAACTTAGTTATAGTAAAAATCCGTGGAATTCGTTTATCGATCGAGTTTTAATTGCGCTAGGTCTAATTTAGGAAAAGTCTGATTTCGTAGGTATGAATGTCTGATGGTTTGTAATTCTGTGAATCTGAAACTTTGGAGGTTTGAAGTCTGAACTCTGACGGACTAAGTCATGAAAATCTGCAGCCCGAACTGTAATGATCTATGGTTCGAAAGTTTGAAAGTCTGAAAATCTGAAAGTCTCGAAGTCTCAAAAATTTTAAAGTCTGCTCATTCAGAATTTGCAACCTGAAAGTCTCCACTCTGAACTTTGCTAATCTGTGGTCTGGGATTCTGAAAGTCTGAAAATCTGCAGACTGAAATCTGGCGGTCTGAATACTGAAATCTGAAAGTCTGAAAGTCCGAGTGCCTGGAAATGTAAAATCTGAGAACCGGGAAGTCCAAGGTCTGAAATCTGACAGTCTGAAGCGTGAGTCCGAAGATCTCGACAAGTATGCGAGCAATTACACTAATACGCGACACTTTTGGCACTCGAGCACGGTAACGATGTAATAAATAATGCATCTACCGTTTTCACCTTCCCTCTCCGTCTCGTTCCATTCGCCAAGACCTTGGCCCGAAGGATGCACCGAAGGATGCACCGTGTCGTTCGCAATTTCGGTCACGTCACTCCCGTCTGGTTTTGCTGTCACGTTCACGGTAACCAAGCTTTGCGTCGTACCATTGATTCTGTACGTTTGGGTGGTCGTCTCTTCCGGCTTCGATGATGTATCCGTCGTTGCATTAATTACCTTCGCTTCCGTGGACGTTGATTCGTATTCCGTGGTCCCGGCCGTCGACGATCTCGTTTCTGCTTCATCTTTCTTCTCGTTCGAACCTCCGTCTTCGTTGAAATCTTTCGTCCGATTTGTACTTTCCTTCGGTCTCGAATCTGTCTCGTCAGAAATCGACACGTTCGACTCGACAACAGTTTTATCACGATCCGTTTGCAATGCAGTTATTTTCATCGAACTGGAATTCTGTTTCTCGTCGTCCAACAGATTGGCAACTACGTCGACGTTGTTCTTTATCTGAGTTTGATCGGACTGCTCGTACAACGTACGACGATCTGTCGCAGAATTCTCCGAACTGGACTCGTTCGTAGATGCTTCTGTATCATTTTTGCATTGCAGACACTGGACAAACTCCATGAATTTCGACGGACTTGTTCCCGTGGAATGATTTCGCAGAAATGCTTGCAGATGAGGCATGCTGCTATTCACGATACTCACGATATTCAACATCGAGTCGATCACTGTTTTACAGTCCTTGCTACAAGGACTCGTGTCAGTATCTCGTCTCGAACGATTTTCGTCCATCCGAAGTATTATCGAGCGTAATTCAGGAGCTAGATCTTTCAGCTGTTCTCTGTAGAAATATCGATATAAATTCTGGATGTCCGGTTCTTTCGTTTCTTCTTGTCGAAGAGATTCGGTGATGACGAAGTGCGTTTGCTGATCCGCCTGATTCGTCGAATGCACGTAACCTATTGGAAATTGCAATGTAACTGTATTTTTATTGCAATGATATGTAGCAAATTTAAAACGTTCTTTTAGTAGCGTAGGTTGTTGTGATCTATGAAATGTTTTATGTTAAGATTCGTTTGTTTTCAATCGCGAGAAGTCTGAAGCAGCAACGAGGAACTCCTTTTGTTGTTGCATGTTACAAAACATTTCCAACAAACATCAACTTATAGAAACATTTTGTCCATACTGAAACAACATGTTCCGAGGGACAGTTGGATTTTGCTTCGGTTTCAAGGCTACATTTGTCGCTAGCGACAAGTTGTCCACACGCAAGTCAGTTTGTTCCAAGCTGCTACCGATGACTGAAAAAGACTTGCTCCTTGCAGCAGTTATTGTTATCAGTGATAGAGAAAAGAAGAAACCCAAAGTGTGGGTTCGACAAGTCTAGACAGTCAGAAATTCGGAGGCATTCAACTTGTGAATGCATTGACTTATTAACAGATGGACGACACCTTCGGAACTCTGTACGCTTGTCAAATGTGGACCTGTAGTCGAGTCAGTAAAGGTAAACAAAACATTCTCGTGTTAAGCATGTGATAGATGATCTTCTGGCTGGCGAACGATAGTTCAGGAACGGATTTGCATGGGCCATTGTTAGGGCTTTCTTCAACTTCTTGGGTTTAGTGTTATCTGAAGTTTGTGAACACGCTCCTGTTCGAATCACGTGCGTTTGTTTACCTCTACCGACTCGACACGTTGGATGGACTGTAGAATATCTGCAGTGACTCATAATATTCGAACACTATTTAGAACAGTGGTCGGGAACCTGCGGCTCTTAAATGTTTAATAAAAATCTGCTGTTGCCACCACAGAACCGAGAGTTACCCCCCAAAAAATAACTATAATGCGTCGGTAAAGTAAATGTTTCGACGCGATTCTTAAATTAAAAATTTAAATTTTATTTTTTCTACGTTATTTTGTTGGAATGGCTCTTCGGCTCCGAAAGGTTCGCGACCCCTGATTTAGAACATTATAACGTTTTTAAAATTGGACCAAACGACCTGAGTTTCTTTGAGAAGTTAGAAGAATTAGTAATTGGTTAATTGATTGAAAATTGTGAAAATCACACTACATATTTCACAAGTTTCGATGCTTGTCGCTTGTTTCTCCATCCACCGATTTCGATGAAATTTTCAGCATGTGTATGATTGACGTAAATGTACAAAACGTATTTTTTAAATTTTCACTACGAGCTCGGATAAAAATGTTGTTAAAGTGACCGTTACAATTTTCTTCGCGATTTCCGCAAATTGCAATTTTGTTTTAATTTTTTGCACAGAGATCCTTCTGATTTCTCGAAAAAGCTGAAATCGTTAGGTTCAATTTTTAAAAAATCATACTGTTCTAAAGAGTGTCCGAATATTAGCGAGCGTCACTGTATTTTATTTTGCATTACTTAACGTATGATTTCTTTTCATGACTATGCATTTAAGCGTCAATTATTTGCTGTTTCAGTGCTATATTAAGTCAGGAAAACTAACGCATTGTAGATTAATTAAATTTGGAAATCTTCAGTTTCATGAATTGAATCGAAAATTGGAATTGATATTAATTTTTCTTACCGATATAACTGTTTTTATATTGACCAAAATCTGTGGCACGAGTCTGACTCGTTATTATACGGCAAGTGGTTAATACTTAATATTTTTCAATTTACATTCTTCAAAAATTTAATATCGTAAACCAACTCCTAATTAGAATCTTAATTAATCGAGCCATCGAAAATTTCTATTAATTTGTATTCGTATCCATAGTTTACTGTAGTCAAATTTTACACAGCAGTTTAAAATTTATTTTACCTAACTCGTCCAAATTTCAAAGCTTTCTATTTTCTACTTATTTCATTTATTTGACGCATTCAATTAGCGATTCGAATTTGATTCGCTTTACCTGGTTCGAATGACAGATATATCATGAACCCAGCTAAGCAGAGGATCGATATCGCGATCAGAACCTCAACTAGATGGATTGATTTATGACGTTTGATCAATTTCCCATTGGCTTCATTTTTCTCCTGTTCCGTCAGGATATCTGTAATTAAAATTGAATCACCGTAAACGAGATACGTGAAGCATGTTTAATTAAAGCAACGGCGGATATGTAAATAAAAATCTTCACCAGCTTTCGACGGAGTTACATCCACGCAACACTGAGCGTCTATAATCGGCACGTTTTCCAGCTTCGAAGAAGAGATCTTGTATTCCGTTTCCATAATTAAGAACGGGTGGCAATCTGCATGGAAACAGACTAAACGTGAAATAATTTCGGAGAATTTTTAATTATTACATTACGTGGAATGTTTCAGTTTCGTCAAAAGATGATTAAAAACAGAGAGAAACCTTCGATGTTCCCTGATAATGGAGAAATTAATTATATTGTGCATGGAAAATGAGAATTGCTATTTAGTGTTACATGTTGTGCATATTTCTTTTATGCATAAAATCAAATTCGTTTGTTGCAAAGGATGAAAAATATTTCAACAAGTTGTATATTATAATTTTAGCGATGTATCTAAATTAAAATAAAATTGATCGTTTCACATTGTTGAGCAATAAACTGATCGAAATTGAAATGAAAATTAATCACTTCTGTGCTGTCGAATTTTTTTCTGGTCTGCAGAATATTACTCCCTTTGCTCGACAATTACGAATTACATTCTCGATATTTATCAAGTCACCAAGCGTTCTTTCATCGTTTAAAGATAAACCAATAAAATGAAACTAAAATAAATGCTAAAAATTGGCAAATAATTGAGCGAAACAAGAACTTCTTCGCGCGTTTCAATTCTTTTCTTCTGGTATGCGCAAGATTCTCTTTTAGCAGGTAGTCGAAATCGAACTGAAATCTACTCTTCTTCGATTTTAAAAAGGAATTTAATTAAGAAACGCTAAAAATTAGCGAATAATTTAACTTCTAAAGCGAAATAAGCGTTTCCTCTGACGTTTCAATTATCCTTTTTCTGCTGTGTACAAGATTCTCTAAATCTTGTAAACACCAAACTAAAAACTACTCTGTTTCCATTTAAAAATGAGTCGATGAAGGGGACTTAAAGTGAACGCTAAAAATGACCAAATAATTGAACGAAACAAGATTGTTTTCCGGTGTGCGCAAGATTGTCCAAAGTTAGTAAACAACCAACTTCAGATTAAAATCTGCTCTTCTTCCATTCGACAACGGATCGATAAAAAGAGACTTGAAACAAGAAACGCTAAAAATTGGCAAAATATGTAATTTTAGTTGTAAGCAAAACTTCCCTCTGAAGTTTCAAGTTTCAAATATCCGTTTTGCATCGCTCGCGATTGCTCTTTCCGGTACGCTGGCCCAGGTAAAACGCGCGGAAGAGGCGGATATACGTATACTTACGTTCACAGGCTCTTAAAACCGGCTCTCCTCTTTTCGAATCGTTTCCATTCGATGATCCGTGGATATCCGTCGATTTAGAACGTCCCCGGAAACGTTGTTCTCGTAAATGGTCCGTGCACTGGATGTCACTCGCGTGAAATAAACTGGCAGACTATAGAGCGACACTTTGCGCCGTGTGTGTCAGCACTACAGGTATGCAAAAATGGTGCTCGCGAGATTTCATCATCATGAAAGAGTGAACGACCCACTCGACGCATGAAATTCTCTTCGCAGGCAGTTGCAAAATTTTTACATTTTCGTTTTTTTTTTTTAAATACACTATTTTTAAATTTCGGACCGATTTATGTTAATTTTGGTCCGCTCGTGTTAATATTTTTTCTATTAATTTAGAATCAGGGTTAATAAGAGTGGATTAACACGTTTGTTGCCACTGACGCAGCATGTGCGGTCTAGAATGCATATCGCCCAGCGTGCTATCGATTTTCTGATAACAGCGAACGTGTTCATGGCAGATTATTTTATTGAGAGTGGTTTGAGTAGGTAAATATAATTTTTTTTTTTATTTCGTATGGTGCATCATTGTACAAACTTTTAATACAAATCAGCAACAGATGAAGCAAATAATTTCGCGGTACGGTTTAATAACAGTGAAAGTAATACATGAATAATTCTAAGAATTGCGAGTAAGAGGCAAGTTAAACGAAGATAATTATTAAAATATTAACAGAAAATTTCCATTTTCATAACATCATGGTTGTAGATAGTCACAGTCACGGTTTCACAGCTTTTGTCACTCTTCCTTCTCCTTTCTTATTGCGAAAACCTCCATTTCGCAAATTGAACAGAAATGTTATTTCTACACATTATTTTTCACACCATTTCGAGCGTAATAGGATTCCCGAGTGTCGGATTTTCGCGAACTGCTGCATATGCACTGGTTGCTGGAATGCGCGAATTTCGCGATAAAAATATCTATGTATGTCAACTGTTTAAGTTTATAATTCTTCGACTATAACTTGTTGTTGCCGATATGTAATCATTCGTAGAAAAATTGCAGATATTTCAGCGGATCTACAGAGAGTGTATCAGGAAAATTATTATACTTTTATGCAGTGCCGGATTTACGTATGAGCTAAAAACGTTATTGTCTTTATTTCAATATTTCAGCGCAACGTTAGTTACAAAATATTAAGTTTCGGTATAATATCAATCAGTGCCGGATTTACGTGTAAGCTAACAAAGCTACAGCTTAGGGCCTCGCAATAAAAAAACAAAAAATATAAAAATTGATAAAAAAACATCTCGTAGAAAAATCACTCAAATGAAGTCAGACATATCACTATGATAATTTGTAAATAATTTTGAATATACAGAATATAACATTAAAATAATGATCGAGATGTTTTGTCTTCTTTTTTTTCAAAAGCATTTATTTGAGAGTTTTCAAAATGTCGGCTAACTTCAAAGGGTATCTATCCAATAAGATTAATTTTTCATATACTACCAATTATGTTGTTACATTAATTTAATTTTTACCTTTCATTTTCCTATTTTAACTTAAAACTTTCTGTTCTATGAGCCTTATTTGTCGTTTTTAAAACCCTTTAATTATATCATTATTTCTGTGATTTTGTAAACACATCCTTTATTATTTTTTTAATAAAAATTAAAGGACAATATATTTTCATATATTAAAAAGGCGTGTACATTTTAAGTTTTTCTGAGACCAGCTGATGTCATTTAAAACACTCTGGGTTTTGTATAGCTTAGGGCTTCAGCAAGTCTAACTTCAGCCCTGCTTTTACGTTATCTCGGAAAGAATTATATTTGAAACAGTTATTATAAAAGTTGAATAAAATATTACAAGTTGAATGTTGGATGTAAATTATAGCAACTTGTAAAAATAGTGACAATTTTTTTAAAAACAAATTAATTTTTAATGTCACAGGTTGTTCTTTATATCGCTATAAATACAAAAATTCTTTGAATGCTAATATTTCATCCACGTGTTGTATCTTTATCTTTAAAACACGTCTGAGTTAAATTTTTGGTATAAACAATAAAAAAATCTACATTTTTTTCATTTGGACATGAAATCGAAATTCCACAATTTTCACTTTACCTCCAGATACCTTCGTGTTAAAATGTCATTCTCGTTATCTCAACGCGCTAAACGTGATTTACCTATAATTTTCAATGGTATCTCTCATTAGCAAAATCCTTCGTTGGCAAAAGCAACGTCTCAGTTACTTTTCAATATTTCCATATACATTTTGTCTTTTCTCACACAAAAATAATTCTCTTATCTCACGTGTAATTGAACGAATCGGCTTAACCGGGAGAAAAGTTGTATCGGAAGGGAAGAGCCGTTCGTGAAACTGTCAACTGGAGGAAATAAAATTAGGCGTCGCTGCTGGCGGAACAATTTAACTTTCCCAGATACCCATAGTGCCTTTCCGTAATTAATTCCTGTAATTATCGACTCCTCGATGCTTCGCTGTCGCAATCTTGCTTCTATTGTTCTCAAGTTAAACACTGTGCAACGATCGGGTCCGTGTGAAATTATTGTTTAAACCGTGAATAATATGGTAGTGGATAGGTATACTCTTCCTAGTAAACATTCAGGAGATTACTGTGAGTTAATCTTCGATTGAAAATTCGATAATCGTGACACGTTGGAGCGATTAATTTCTTCCAAGTACTTTCTCTGCTTGAAAATTTGTAAATGTGAAAAAATCGAGTAGATAATGAACAGACGAAAGGAACAAAATGAAGACCAAATTAAGCTTTCAGATGCAATTGTTATGATTTTCATAATCTTTATGATATGATAATATCATACCATTGTAATTACTTAACTCAACCTAACCGGTGCAATTTTTATGATTCTCGTCTGTGGTAAGTGTCATAAAAATTATGAGAATTACAAAAATCTGCGATAATATCGCAAGAATTATTAAAATTATAGAGAATTTGGTAATTCCAAAATGCCCAGAATTCAGCAATAAAATACCTCTACAAAATAAAAACAATTTTCTACTACATTTTTTAATTAATGTGTCCTCTTCACACGAAGTCCCCTAAAATTAAGGTTCATCCGTTGGAGGTTCAACAAACTCGATGAATTTTCCTCAAACATAACAAAAATTGATTTACGTTAGCATAAATAAAAACAATTTTCTACTAATTTTTTTAATTAATACATCCTCTTCACTCAAGATCCCCTAAAATTAAGATTCATCCGTTGAAGGTTCAACAAGGCTCCCTAAATTTTCCTCAAACGTAACAAAAATTTAGTTAGCTTAGCATAAGTCCCCATTCTAAACCATCACACAGTGCCCTCAAACCTCATAAAATTACAATTCCCTCACACGAATCCGCGAAAATCCTTGAAAAACTGGAATTAGTGTCACCAATACCAAGGTTACGAGAGAACGAGTAGCTAAATAGACGTTACGTGGAAATTATTAGCCTGTGCAACGTGAACGATTGCGCAACACGCGATGTTATAATCTGTTACTTTCTCCCAGCGAGTGGTCGAGCGGTTCTCCTACTGGCGATCGACGAAAGTGACAGTCAGTGTTCTAACGTTAACACGTAAACCAGATTCCACGAAAGTGTTCCACTTGCTCGTCCTCCTCCTCCGACAAATTTCGATTCAATTCGTGAAAAATCGCGAGAAAATCCTTCCAAACACATTTCCGTTCTAACGACAAGTAAAGAGTGATCGTGTTGTTTCATAGCAATCGTGTCATGTTGAACGCACGTGACCTGGAAAGTGAGAAACTTTCGAGGCTGACGAGGATTTTCGACGAAATCGACCGGCTGTTTCAGCGAGATTTTTCGGATTAATCGTCGTTAGAGTGATTCTCGTGGCGATCCCGAGGATTAAAACGGATTTCACCGCTTTGCGTGATCCACGATTGTCGATTGTCCATTTCACGCGATAATCTGTGATGTGTTTTGTCCGCGTGCTGTTATCGAATCGTTTACACGGTTTCTATGGTTCCTTGGAATTGTTCACTTTGTTGCTGGAAACGAGATGACAAGCGGGGATAGCCCGAATTCCGTGGAAAGTTTGGTCGAAAGATGACAGAGACTCGGTGAAGAAAGTGGCGTGGATTTCACGTGGAAAGTGGCCGAGTTATGAGAACCAGTATTTTTTGCACGGACGAGAGAAACCGGAGGAAAATGGCCGTGTCTTGGATGACTCTGTTGTAGGAAGACTGATGACCCTGGTGAGAATATGTGACGGATTATTTCTACATCTTTTTGTCCTTTTCTCCATTTTTTCTTTGCTGTTGTTTTATTCATAGAATTGTTTTTTAAATTTTATTTCTGATGGTGAAAGAGTAGTAATGGTTATAGTGTCATAAAGCAATCCAGTCAGTTGTTAGAGTGCGAGGAAGATTATGTCAGAATATGAATTGTTGAGTATCGAAGCCAAGGCGAACCAGCATCTACGACACGTTTTTACATTTTATCTCGAAACACTTTGCATTTGCATTTGGAACTTTGACATGGCCCTGTTCGTCGTTAAAAAAGACGTTTCAGAGGAGCTTCTCGGTGTACGATTTGCATGATTACGCGTTCCAGTGATCTTTCATGGAAATGAGAGCGATCGTTAATTATGAAATCTTTCGTGTTGGATTGCGGAGGGAGGAGTTATTAAGCGAAAGTAGTTAAAACGCGTAAAATCAAACAGGTTCGAATAATCTCACGTCCTCGAAATTTCTCTTATCCTTAGATCTTGAGATTTCGCTGATTTGAGATCTCGAAGCAATGCAAGCAAAAAGTGAGAATTCTAAGTTCACAGAATGACATCAAAATTCAAGGAGATTTCGGTGATTTGAGATTTTAAAAACGGAAAATAAGAGTTCTAAATTCTCAAAATGTAAAAATTCAATGAGATTTCGGTGGTGTGAGGGTTTAAAACAGTCTAAACGCAAAGATAAAAATTCTGTGCTCTCAAAATGTCAAAAAGAAAACAAAAAAACAAAAACAACGAGATTTCAGTGGTTCGAGGGTTTGAAACAATCCAAACAAAAATTAAGCTTGTTGCTACCAGCACAAATATATACATAAACCCACTGCCAAATCGAGCCAAAAATAAAACACACGCAGCTTCCGATGTACACTTTCCCAGCCTCCTTAAAACTAGACCACTCTTCACACTCAAAACACGCAGCCTCCACCCTCGAATTCACCCCACGAGGCGTTCAGAAACAGGCACAAAGTGCAACGACGTGTCCCTCAAAGCGTGTCGTTGCTTTGAGGCTGACCAGATAAGTGGAGGCGGGTAACAAGGCAGCTCGAGTGCATGAATCCCCCTTGTCGCGGTCGAAAGAAACGGAGGAAAGAGAGAAACAGAGCGCGAGACGCCGCGCCGTGACGACAGAGCGAGAGACGTAAGGATCGTTTCCGTTTTCCCCTTCTCATGTGGCTGATGGCCACGCTAGGTCCGAGAGTATTTGATGCACGGACCGAGTGTTCGCGGCGACGTGCCCGTGCGCTGCGCTGACCAGCTGTTGTCGCGCGTCTCAGCTCCGTCTCGATCCATCGATCTCTCCTACGCACGTATACCTCGCGCTAGATCGCCGTGGTCATGAGCTGGAGCCTCTGAGAGGCGTGAGTAGAGCACTCTTCTACCGTTTTCTTCCAATCGAATGTTTCGTTCGAACGGACAAGTGTTGATTTATGTTGAATTTCTATTGTTCAGAGTGAGTGAGTGAAGTACTTTTCTCGTACAGGTTGAGGGTACTTGGTTGATGCTGGTGGAGGATCAAATGGAATGTTGTATTCGAATGGGCAAGTGTTGATTTATGTTGAAATACAATTTTTTCAGAGTGAGTGAGTGAAGTACTTTCTTCGTTGAGGTTGAGGGTACTTTGTCGATGTTGATAGAGGATCAAATGGAATGTTGTATTCAAATGGACAAGTGTTGATTTATGTTGAATCTTTTTCCTTCGAAAGTGTGTGAGTGAAGTGCTTCTCTCGTGGACGTTGAGGGTGAAGGTACTTTGTTGATGTCGATGGAGGTTCAAATGGACAAGTGTGCTTCGGTTTATGTTAAACTTCTACTTTTTGGAAGTGAGTGCGTGAAATACTTTTTTTCGTTGAGGTTAAAGGTGAGGGTACTTCGTTAAAAGAGATTCAAGTTGAGAATATGTGTTGATGGAAGGCAGAAGGGTACATCTTTGTGCAGGTTGTAACTTAGAGTATATACCTTTTTTTATGAAAGTTGAATTCAAGAAGAGTACTTTGTTGATCGGAATTGTGGTTGAGAATGTTTTGTTGATAGAGGTTAGGGAATACTTCATTGGTAGAAAGATAGAACAATTTTTCGATAGGTTGAGGATATTTTAGGTAGGGTCAATAGTACTTTGTTGATAGAAGTTTCCAAAAAACATTTCCGTTAAAGCTGATCTACTTGTATCGTCCAAAAGTATATCTACAAATTCTCTTCATTGTCTATGAATAAAATATTATTAAAAATTAACCACTCCCACTCGTTATCAATTAAACACGTGAAAACCGTCTTCCCCATTCATCTATCCACCACTCCTATTTACCATCTATTAAACCAATACTCCGACTCTTCCTTATCAACCGAATCATCATCACTGCCTTTATTTATCAACGATTAAACCGCTATGTAAAGTACGTTTATTTGCGATTGATAAAAGGTCAACATCGAACTAAGAAAATTATTCCGTTTCACACATTGTTTTCGTTCTCAGATCATCCGAACAACTTGCGCAACTTTTAATCAGCGAGTGACGAACCCACGTCGTACGTGTTTCCTCGTCATAACGGAGGACGTGTGCGTCTATTTTAAACACATTCCATGTTTCACCAATGTGTTTCGAATTTGCATGACCTCACGTGTCGCGATAAGAGGATCGCGGCGTTATCGTGATCCCACTTGTGCCTGTAGAAAGTACGTCTATTTCCTTAGCACAATTCGATTATTTCCACAGTGGAACAGCAATATTGCAAAACTATTTTCATACGAATAGCAATTTATAGAACAGCTTTTATCAACCATTCGAAGGTTGGAATTGTTTCGGTGAGTGTTTAAGTCACGTGCTGATGAATAATTGGCACACAGTTGGCACAAAGGCTTTGTTCTTCGAGGAATACGTACCCCTTTCTTATTTATATCGACAATTGGAGATTGTTTTGGAGATATCGACGATTGGAATCTAACTGAATTTTTAGCGAAAGTAATTGATTTAGGAACGAGGAAAAAAATTCATCTGCGTTGTATTTTTTCTCTTGCTTTAATTTTATTCCATTCGCTCCCTTTTCCCCTTTATTTCTATTACGTGTACAAAGTAATTCGGTGCCTGTTTTCACAAAGCCTTGACGACTATATCAACTCAAAACAGCCACAATTTTTCAGTCATCCAAATGTCATCCAAAATAGTGGGGACTCCTTTTAACATTAAACTCGATCTTTTGTAAATAAATATTAAAATTTGTGAGAAAAGGCACCGAATTAATTTGTACACCTAATATTTTCTTCCGATTTCTTTCACTCTTGAAAAATTTCCCGTTATCATTTATTTGCCGAATAAACAATTGTCAAACGAGGAAACAGTTTTCAGCGAATTTCGAAGAAAAACACGACCAACAACAATATCAACATTCCGAACAGAGAGGCATGCACAGTGTGTAACAAAAGTTCCCTCACTATGACTTTAACGATTGATTACAGTGAAATGGAAGATAGTAAAAAGGAAAGCGCGATACCTTACACCTTGATATATTTATCTATATTTTTTAAATTGAAGAAAATAATGTTAGCAGGTATCTAAGTGTAATATTTTTGCAGTTTAAGCCTGCAAACTTTCTTTACATACTGTATATACCGTACATGTGAGTCACCGCGTTTGTTTCCTTTCCAGCCGCTCTCGTGTTACTTTTTGCGCCACAAATCTTTCCAGAAGGTCTAATCCATTTGTTTTCCACGACGAATACCAGAAGGGAAAAAAGGAATTCAAAGGAACTTACATCAACGTGCAAACACGTGCGTGTGTGTACAACCAGAGAAGATATCCACGCTGTTTAACCATTTGATCCTATTAGTGCCTTTGAATCATGTGGAACAGGTGGTTGGTAGGATTTCACTGCAACGACCAGATGCACACATAATACCTGATCCGAAGATCGGTGTCGCCGGAAAGTGAAAGCGTGTACACACGCAATCGGTGAACATCGTCGAAAACCTGCAGCATCCACCTGCCACGTTCGTTGATCTCTTTCAGTGTCCATTCACGCGTCATTGCGGAGGTAACCGTTTCTTCTCGTTTCTGTAATCGAGATCCGTCAGCTGACGAATCGATCGAGGCCATGTGAATCGAAATCATCGTGAATTGTTTGTGAAAATTCGGTTAAAATGAAGAAGTAGGCTCGTCGATTTTGAGTTGGTTTGTTTTTGGATTTTGCACGATGTAAGTGAAATTTCCTGCCTATTTCAGTGAGAACAGAAGAGTAGAGTTAGTTACAGAAAAATTCCTATCTTTTGTTTCTCGGGATTGATGGAAGTTTTGTGGGTTGAAATCAGGTAGAAAATCTGTGAAAACTGAAGTTTAAAATGAAGATGGAGGAGTTTGTTTTTGGATTTTCTGTGATGTCGGTGAAAATTTAGGTCTTTTCTTCTTTAGCAGGGAAAGAAGTGCAACAAAGTAGTGAACGTGTGATTGTTTTGAATTTTGTTTTCGAATACGTTTAAATTCGCTAATTCGAGTAAATTGCAATTGAAGCAAATTACAGGTAGAGAAATTGGTGTCGGACATCGTTCATTGGATAAATCGTGTGGTGCTTAACCTAGTTGAAAAGGTTGAGTCTGAAGATAATTAGAACATGTCAGTCGAAAGTAATTAGAAAAGTCGTAGGTGAATTTGTAAATAGAATGCATTATAAGAATCAGTGTATGCGAAAGGTAATCTTTATTTTTAATAGAAGAAAATGTATGATTACCACGACGAGCTGAATTTCTTTCATCTTCGTTAACGAAAAGAAAAATTTGATATCTCGTTCAGGAATCAATATCACTCTCAACAAAATCACAATTTTCATTTCACTCAGAACGAATACAAACATTCCAGAATATCCACAGTGAATCGAAAAGTAAATAATTGGAGCACCGTTTCATAAAAATGACTGAAAATGTTCTTTTGGAAACGACGTTACTTGTCGATTAATGTTGAAAATATCGTAAAACCAACAATCTTCGAAGGAACCACTGTAGGTACATCATGTTCCCACGATAAATGGGCAAAATAGCACAGTAGGTCGATCACTGAAGAGAGGCCAGGGAATCCGTCTTCTCGAGCTAATCGATTGCCTCGCAGCAACGAGACGTTAGGATCGTCGAGAGAAAGCCACAATGGCCAGATGCTGGTCACAGAGCAGGCCAGTTTATACAGACCGCGTGTGTTAGTGGGTAATTAATTTGTTTTTAATGACGTGTCGCGACCGGCGGATGCGGTTGAAAAGCGGTCGAATTAAGTCGAAAGGATGAATCAGAGTAGCGGGGGAAGCGCAGTTTCTGGATAAATCGTACGTTGCCAATTAGCGTTAATCGTGAATGATAACAGGACACGCGGTGAAGATGAAGATTCTGTTCGGCGAGCGTACATTATCTCTGCCTTTGGACGCTCTGCTCTTTTCACCGATTCGAGAGAACGTCTCGCGCGATCAATTGCATGGAAAATTATTCCAACGATGTTTCTGCTTATTTACTTTTTTATTCGGGAGCATTCCTTGCTGATAACAGGATGAAGTGAAGGTTGAAGAGATTTTGACGAATGTTTGGAGGTTTTCTTTGTGAGTATTTCAGAGGAAATTGATTTTTAGAGTTTCTGGGATGGATGTTGAGTTCTTGAGTAGTTAAGTGGTTGAATAGTTGAGTCGTTGAATCATTGTGTTACGGAGTTTTTAAGTTATTGAGTTATTAAGTTACTGAGTAATTGAATTATTGAGTGATTGAGTACTGAATTATTAAGTTACTGAGTTATTGGGTTAGTGAATTACTGAGTTACTGAGTTATTCTGTTGTCGAGTCACCGAGTTACTGGATCATTCACTTATTTATTTACAAACAAACTTTCACATTCTCAATCTGGAATAATTTGAAACATTCATAAGCTCATTTCACGTGTCTCTTGAGTTTCATAGAATCATAAAAATTGCAGCAACAGAATAATGAACTTTTTGCTTCTTCTTCTTCCAGTAGTTCTTAAGAAAAGGGGAACTTGAAACATTGATATGATAAATATGAATACAACTTAGAAGGAAATGTTTGTTGGGACAAGAGTTCGATTAAATTCTAAGGTTCGTTGTCCGTATCATTCGTATGCAAGTACGTAATACACAATGAACCTCTGTTATCCGAATATTCTACAACATTCTATCATTCGAACACTTATCCTTCCACGATGCACAGGCCTAAGTGGAGTAAACTGGGTCGCGAATAGAGTAATGGATCTCTCCTCTATCTTCACTATTTATCTAACAATTTCTTACTAACCTTGATCGAACTTCTACCATGAAAGCCGTGTACGTACTTTCAGATTTATTTATCCGTTCAGATTCATCTCGTGGCATTTCTAGGAAGATACTTTTCCAGTCGTTGGATCGTAGCATTTTCCAACATACTCTTCTCTTTGTAAATCTAGGAAAATTTCAGCAGAGAACCTAAATAACGGAGTACCTGTTCGATTCAAAATTTTTCTAAAATCCTACATGATCGATCGGGGAAATTAATTAAACAAACACTGCAAGTCGTAACACCAGTTACGAAAACCATATCGGACGTTTCATGGTGAGAACGAACGATGAAAATCGCGTGACGTTTGCCTGAAATAATTTTGCGTAAGCAGACCGTAACGTGATAGGATTACGTGGCCAAACGATTCGCGATACATTCTATACCAAGTATAGTGGATCGTCCGTCTCACGTGACGACACCTGTTTGGACCTCTGAATACACGTTTAACAATAAGCCGTTCCGTGAAATGCTCATTGTTCGCGACTCGTCCTTTGTTCGAACGAAATGCACTTGTCCAATTGCGTAATTATTCGTTTTTTTTGTTGTTTTTTCTTACGCATTGTGCATTATCCGCTTCTTTGTGTCAATTTTGATTTTATATTATTGTTGTTTTAAGTATCGTCTGTTTTATGAGAATGATATTTTGAAAAATTGAATTTAACAATTCTGAGATTTAGGATTTCTAATTTGAGAACAGTAAGCTTTCACATCTCAAGTTTAGCAATTGTGAATTTTTTCAATCTCTAATATAGAAATTCTAAACTTTCAAATTGCTCGTTTAGAAATTCTGTGCTTCGTTATTTAGGTTGTACAACTTTTTGATTTTTTCCTTGAGATAGCCGATTCGAAAATTAAAGAATTCTACAGTTGTAAGCCTTGTGATTTTCAATTTAGGAGTTCTGAACTTTGAGGTCTCTAATTTGAGAATTGTAAACGTCGAGATTTTTTAATTTAAGAGTTCTAAGCTTTGAGGTTTCCAATTTGAGAATTTTGAGCTTTGAGATCCTTAATTTGGGAAATCTAGGTTTGAGATCTTTTAATTTAGGAATTCTAAGCTTTGAGATCTTTTAATTTAGAAATTCTGAAGTTTGAGATACCTAATTTGGGAAATCTAGCTTTGAGATCTTTTAATTTAGGAATTCTAAGCTTCGAGATCTCTAATCTAGAGATTCTGAACTTTGAAGTCCCTAATTTGAGAATTATAGGCGTTGAGATTTTTTAATTTAAGAGTTCTAAGCTGTGTGCTCTCCAATTTGAGGATTCTGAGCTTTGAGATCCTTAATTTGGGAAATCTAGCTTTGAGATCTTTTAATTTAGGAATTCCAAGCTTCGAGATCTCTAATCTAGAGATTCTGAACTTTGAAGTCCCTAATTTGAGAATTATAGGCGTTGAGATTTTTAATCGTTAATTTAGAAATTCTATACTTCGTCATCTTTACTTTAAAAAATTGCAAACCTTAAAATCCCCGATTCAAAAATTCAATCTTCCAAAGTATCAATTTTAAGATAAAATTATCTACCCATATCACCAAACTCGATTTCTACTTCTAAACTCTTAATTTCACAATTTAATCATCCCAAATTACACCTTCACTGTATCTCGTTCCAAGAATCTCCAATGTACACGACAAATAATATTCTTAAAAACTTCAAGAAACTATCCATGCTCGCTGCTCGATCCTATTCACCATTATACTTTCACGCCCCTTGCGTCCCCATTCGAGA
>NW_017100188.1:745304-748284 GCF_001263275.1 Habropoda laboriosa | reverse complement strand
TGTCGAAAATGGTCTTGTATCCGACTGCTCCTACAAGGAATTTCCAAAGGCCTTGGAAAACTTTCTTTCGACGAGGAAAATTCCTCGAAACGTATCTCGAATTTTACTCGATGGACGAGCAGAGAAATATTGTCAATCTTTTCGAGAAGGTTGCTGGTTTGCAAATTAATTTTAATTACGCAAAATTATTTTGTATTTGAAAATTAAATTTAATTCAACAAATTTAGCAAAGTATAAATTTTTAAAATGAATAATTTACATTTTATAATATTAAAATAAAAACGAACAAAATTGTAGTTTATTTTGAATGCAAAAATATTAAATTTACCTCCCTTTAGTGTAACAGCAGTGTAAACTATTATGACACTAAATTATACTACCATTATACTGCCGCATTAAATAGATGTTATCTAATTTATGATTATATTATTACATTTTACTAGTCAGCACATTATATACCGCTAATGCAACGCTACTACGCAATGAATCACAGCGGCAGTATTCTATTGAGCAGTTCTGTCTATATACAGTGTGTCCAAAAACACTTTCATTTTATATACACTGCTCGCCAAAGAAATTCCAACACCTAGAAATTAAGGTTGCACAAATATGGAAATCACATATGTTTTTCGGGCTGCTCTGAGGAAACAATGAACGTTTTTAATAAACAAGACCATTTTTTTTAAACCTAACTTTAATCACTTTTCCCTTTCAATACTCCAAACAATATACGTAAATTTCAGATTTGTGCGATTTCATTTTTAAGGTGCTGCAATTCATTTGGCTAACAGAGATTTTACATTCCGATTTAATCAGGTTCAAACAAATTACACTTTCCTCCGTTAAAAAGTGTATCAACGCAAACATAACAAGATGCGAAAATACGTTTAAAAAAATGTCCCATTAAATATTCTCAAAATTTCCACATTCGTTGAACTTATCAAATCCGTCTGCGAAACAAAACAATCTTATCTCAACAAGCACACTTGCCTTACATAACCCAATAGCATATATTTCACAATATTTACAAATTTTATCACGTATTACACAATAAGTGGGAACAGCAAAGGTAAAAATAATGCAAGAATTAATTAAACAAAATGAAATTGTTTCGCTAAAAAATTTCCATCTTCTTCTAATCTAACGAATAACGAAAAAGAAAACGATCCATTCGAAGTTATGTACACTATCGCTCAAAAGTATCCGGACACCTCCTTATTCTCTACAAAATATAGTTTAAGATAGTAGAAAAAGTACTTACACTCATTTTATCTTTTGTAATTGTTATTATTATGTGTACTAAAGTATCGTAGCACGCTAAAATTTATTTTTATGTACAAATTACATAATAAAAATGCAACAATATAATTTCGTCTTTTACAAAGACGAATCCTAATGGAACGATTTCGTTGTTTGAGAAGGTCTGAAGATTTAGTTTATTTAATTTCTATGGTACAGATCGATTTCAGAGAGTTCTCCGATACCTATTAAGTGTTGATAGGGATAAGAATGGAGCTAACGCTATGCAGTCACCCGCTTTGCTTTAGTTCGTCCGTTGCTCTTCCTATGTTCAGTTATGAATTCGAAACGAGAATTATCATTAGAAAAACGTGCCAGTGTCCTTACTCTTGCGGAATAAGGATATTCAATTCAAGAAATTGCTTTAAGAAAGAAAATTCCGAAGTCGACAATGCATGACACTATACAACGTTCAAAATAAGAGTAACCTCGTTTCGCGCATGGGACGTGCCTAAGGCGGGGCTAGAACCACTAGAACGTCCAAACCCCCACTTAACCGCCTACCTTTCTCTCCGTCTTACCCTCTGGTTCGCCCTCTGTCTATGCGCAGAACGGACGAGAATCGGTCCGAGAGCGAGGTTACTCTTATTTTGAACGATGTATATCAAGTGTTCGGATACTTTTGAGCGGTGGTGTATATCTTGTGTCACACCTGAATACACTAAGAAATCATTGCATCGATTGAAAGCACTGCGAGAAAATCATCCCACGTTCCATTTTGCATTTAATATTAATCAAGGCGACATTTATCATATCTCCAGCGTACATATGTACTTACATTGTCCGCGATGTTTAATCACATGCGCATAATGAAGCGTATCCAGATCACGCAAACGTGTAAATTTGTCGTATAATGAATTTTGACATGTAAACAGTATAGATAAAAAAGAAATAAATGGAAAAGGAGAACGTGGTTCTGTTTAATCGTCCTTGGCAAACTGAACGTCTTATCTGTTAATCGACGATGATATTAAGCCAGTTTGAAACGGAAACGTGACACAGTAAATCGATTGGTTTCAGCGCGATCAGACTGGCGGCAGAGAAAAGCTGAATGGAGACACCCAAGTACGAACGGTTGCGGATACTTGCATTGCTCTCGACATGGCTGCTCCTACAGGTTGCGGTTCCGGGCGCGTTTGCATCGTACAGCATCGGCGTGGGCAGAGCAGACACCACTGGACCCAGTGTTGAAGTCATTTTTGTTAGTATCGATGAGATTTCGTTGTTTAATTTTTTTTTCTTTGTGTAGCGTGTTATGTGTAGAGAAAAAAAGAGCGCAGAGAATAGAATTGTACCTGTTAGTGACACCAAAGGGGAGGAATTATAATTGTAGGATGTTATAAAAGAACAAAAAGGATTATAGGTAAATAAGAATGGAGAGAAAAGTATATAACTATAATTGAAGGAATGTAGTTGAAAATATTTTTCAATTTTCTTAATATTAATTTATTTAGTAATTGGTAATATTCAATGATTTCTCTTTACTTCTCTTTTCATTTATTTAGAATTTACAATTTTTTCTGATATCTTTTTGTTCAACTTATTAATAATTAGTGAGATGCAAAAGGATTCATTGCGACACCATCCATGTATAATTAAAACCTTTTTCAATTCTCTTATATTCGATTTATCTAACAATTGACGACACTTTTAATATTCTAAAGTTCAAATTTTCTAATAT
>NW_017100188.1:735344-745287 GCF_001263275.1 Habropoda laboriosa | reverse complement strand
CATTCTAATGTAATATAATATTTGCAGATGGATAATATTCCGGGTAAATTAATCCCGCATGGTTCAAGGCGTGACTTTTGTTCATCCGGTTCACGGAGAATTAAACTTTTTCTTTATTTATTATATTTACTTTTATTAAATTTATATTTTATATTTTACATTTATCCGAAAGAAGAACAGCATTTTTATTACACAGAAATGAAGTTTCCAGTAGATTTTCCGTAAAGTCAGCAAGGAATTAAGCGATAAATACACGAAAGAAGGGAAGAAGAATCGCGTTCGTTGTTATTCGCATAACGGATAACGAGGATTGTTTGCTTTCCAGATGGGCTACGCGAACATCGATCAGAAGGGATCAGGACTCCATCTTCGAACATTCTCCCGCGCATTCATCATCGACGATGGCGCGGAGAGGTTCGTCTTCGTCAGCGTGGACAGCGCGATGATAGGAAACGGCGTTCGCCAATCGGTAAATCCTTGGAAAATTCACCTCCTCGATTTTTCAATTTAATAGAAATCTTTGGAACACGATTACCGTTAAATCTATCCTATATCGTTCGCCAACTGAGTCTCGTTCAGATTAATCTAGTTTAATTATACGATTTCTTATCCGTTTTTTCTTTTTCTCAACGTCAATCGAAGATCACCAGATCGATAAAGTGAAGCAATTAATTTTAGATGAAGATTAGTGATAATTTTGGGAAGATAGTAATCTAGTACTTACTATTATTATTGCGATAGCGTAGAAACGCAGAATCCCAAAATTCCAGATGTCTGTTATTGAGATTCAAAATAGACTAGCATAATTAATAATTCAAATAACATGAAAAATTGCAACCCGAACAAGTAGAATGGCAAAATTCAAGATTTTTAGTTTTCAATCCTCAATTGTAATTAAAGTAATACAGAAAATTATAATTTTGAAAAGTGGAATACTAAAATTTCAAATTTTTATTCTTCAATCGCCCAATTGTAATTGCAATTATAAACAGTGGAATACCAAAATTCAAAAATTGTATTTTTCTGATTAGTGAATTTGAAGGAAAGTGCCCAAGAATGGATAAAAATTACAGAAAAATATTACGCACGAGAGCACAAGATCTTTAACAAGATTTATTTATTGCAACAGGTACTGGAGGAGCTTCACAAGCTGTATGGCAACATGTACACGGAAAAGAACGTGATGATCAGTGGCACGCATTCGCATTCCACACCAGGTGGATTCATGCTAGACATGCTCTTTGATATCACCACGTTTGGCTTTGTTAAACAGACATTCGACGCTATGGTCCATGGAATAACGCAGGTAATTATGAAAATTACAAAATGAAACAGAAAGAAGTAATTTTCTCGCTCGTTTCTCACTCATTTTTGAACATTTTTTGCGCTGCTGATTAATCAATTCAAAAAATACTACTTACCAAAAGTTTAGGATCAGCAGATATGTAGATTTGGGTAGTAAAAGAGAACATTTCAATTCTTGACGTGAAATTTATAAAAATTTTCATTTCTAACATTCTTCTGAAAATTCTTGCATAATCGCGTCAAATTTTTGGTCGACAGGTGTATATTTCGAACTTCAGGTATATTTCTTTCTATTCATACGGAATTTATTTCATATTCTAGTGGAATTTTTATGTATGGAATTTATTATTTTTATCTATGGAAATTATTAACTGTTTTATTTCATTATTTAAATTGAACATTTTCCAGAGTATCCAACGTGCGCACAATTCAATGGTGCCAGGTCGAATCTTCATCGCTCATGGAGAAATTCTTGGCGCGAATATCAACAGGAGCCCTGCGGCATACCTCAATAATCCTCAAGCAGAGAGAAACAAGTAAGTACCGTAGTATTTTATCGATTTTATTCGATTTTTCACTAAACTGAAAAAATTGGTTTTCTGATTCTCAGGTACAAGTACAATGTTGATAAAACTCTAACGCAAATGAAGTTCATCGCAGCAGACGATAAACCTTTAGGTGTAATTAATTGGTTCCCGGTGCATCCAACTAGTATGAATAATACTAATCATTTAGTATCTAGCGATAACGTGGGCTATGCATCGATTCTTTTCGAGAAGGCCATGAACAAGAATTCGTTGATTGGCAAGGTGAGACGTTTTTTATTCATTATTGAACGGATAAGTAATTTCTGTGCAATGCTGACAAACTATTTAGATACTTATTAATTAATATTCAATATTAAGATAGATGCGTGTCAATTAAACCATCGTCGATTAATTGATAAATCAGTCTCGTTAAATGTCTCAAAATATATATTATGATTAGCCTCACAGTCATGAATTTGACTTGGTTGACTGGTTCACTCATTCGATTCGTTCTCTCTCTTTCTCTCTCTCTTCCATTCCCTCGTACTCTACTAACTTATCACTCTACTTATTACCCATTAATTGTTACCCCTCTCTTATACTTTAATATTCTCTTTGGTGTTCTCAGCCACTCTCTCCTTTTTCTTTTCTTTTCTTTTTCAGCTTCTCGAGCCACTCTACAATCCTTCTGTCCTGTCTCCCACTCACTACGTCTTCCATCCTGATATCCCTTTCGGTTTCTCTGCAGTCCCTTGTTAAATGTTCCAGATTTCCGAATCTATCACCACACAAGTCGCGTCTCCTTCCTTCCTCCTCTTCCCAGTACTTGTTCCAGTTTTCTAAATTCCCGCATCTCGCTTGGGCTATTAATTTCTGGCCTCTTCCTTCTATATTATGATTAGTATCTAGTAATGAATGGTTTGACGGGAAGAATGAAATTTTGAAAACTTAAAAACCAACATTTTTGTTCAGTTTGTATTTGCAGAATCGTTTAATTATTTTTTAAAAATATCTTTTGAGCTAGGAAGACAAATGTGTAATTGTTTCAAATTTTTTAAACGTCAATGTAAAATATTTCTAGCTATGATAGAAATCGTTTATAATTATCGACACAAATGTGTCATTTTCGTTTCACAGTCCATAGAAGAATTGTTACCGTAAAAGAAAATTGGTGAATTTCCCAAAATTTACATTTATAACGAAATATTCTGCAGAATGAATGAAAAGTCTGGTGAAATTGTTAAACAGCTCTAGTCAAATTGAACGATCACGAATTTTGTAAATTATGTGAGTGTGATTTATGGTTACGTGGGAGACTTGAGAAGGATTGTAACGGGTGTTCGTTGAAATTAGGGTCCATTCGTGGCAGCCGTCGCGTCCACCAACCTTGGCGATGTTTCGCCGAACACTCGTGGCCCAAAGTGCGAATTTTCTGGGAGCAACTGCTCTGAACATTACACTTGCCCTGGGAAAAAGGAGAGATGCTTCGCCTCTGGTCCAGGAAGAGACATGTTCGAGAGCACCAGCATCATCGCCAACAAGATCTTCAAGGAATCGTGGGTGAGTGATTTTTGCATACTTTCTCCTAACTTTGGTTAGAAAAATTCAAAATTTTTTCAGTGTCAAGAGTGACAATCAAAAATTAGAATAATTTTTTTTCGAATTTTTATGGACTTGGAATAGCATTGATACAGATAAAATTGTTTCCTTTTGAAAACACCTCCTGGTTTTAGTGTCATACTGAAAATGATCGTAAAGAATAGCAATTCAAAGTTGTAAGAGCTTAAGAAATCATTTCATAATTTATTTGAATTTTTCAATATTATTTCACAATTTATTTAAATTTCTTAATATTAACGGAAACAAAAGTTGAGTGTTACAAATGAAATATTTAATGTTAAAAATTAGTAATATTCAAAATTTAATAATCTACGATTGTAGTATTGAGAATTCATAGATAAAGAAATGGCGCGTAGCATAAAAAGAGCGTTCAAATCCATCTGCAAGGGAACGAAACGTTTCGAAATAGAGATTAAATCTGATGAATCGTCGAGTACTTAATTCGTCTCTGAAATATTTCCAAGAAACAATGCTATTCCGTTTGATTTATCTCCATTGTGGAAACGAATGAAAAGTTTCGAAACAGCGGGAAAAAAAAGAAAGAAACGACGTATTCTATTCCAAGAGCAACAGACTTATGTATGTATCTTCGCTTAAACATGAATGAAGCGCTTGCGAAACGAATTGTTGACAGTTGAATTTGCAAACATGCGAAACGTCGTAAAACAATTTGTAGAGTAAACAATACGCTTGACGAGTCTATCCATTCGAAGTAAATGAATTCGTTAGGATGCGTGTAGTCGGATGCGTGCGATCGACAGTCGGTCTATATTGTGGTCCATTTAACCATTTATACTGAGAATCGATGTTTATACAGTTTTAACATTTATTTGAGAATTTTAAGCTTAAGGATTTCTAATTTGGGAAATCTAAACTTTGAGATCTTTTAATTTAGAAATTTCAAACTTTGAGATCTCTAATTTGAGAATTCTAAGCTTTGAGATTTCTAATTGTGAGAATTCTGAGTTTTGAGATCTCTACTTTGGGAAATCTAAGCTTCAAGATTCCTAATTTGGGAAATCTATGCTTTGAGATATTTTAATTTAGAAATTTGAAACTTTAAGATCCCTACTTTGGGAAATCTAAGCTTCAAGATTCCTAATTTGGGAAATCTATGCTTTGAGATCTCTAATTTGGGAAATCTAAACTTTGAGATCTTTTACTTTAGGAATTTGAAACTTTCAGATCTCTAATTTGGGAAATCTAAGCTTTGAGATTTCTAATTGTGAGAATTCTAAGCTTTGAGATCTCTAATTTGAGAAATCTAAGCTTTAAGATCCCTAATTTGGGAAATCTAAACTTTGACATCCCTAATTTTGGAAATCTATGCTTTGAGATATTTTAATTTAGAAATTTGAAACTTTGAGATCTCTAATTTGAGAATTCTAAGCTTTGAGATTTCTAATTGTGAGAATTCTAAGCTTTGAGATCTCTAATTTGAGAAATCTAAGCTTTAAGATCCCTAATTTGGGAAATCTAAACTTTGACATCCCTAATTTTGGAAATCTATGCTTTGAGATATTTTAATTTAGAAATTTGAAACTTTAAGATCTCTAATTGTGAGAATTCTAAGCTTTGAGATCCTTAATTTGAGAAATCTAAGCTTTGAGATCCCTAATTTGGGAAATTTAAGCTTTGAGATCTTTTAATTTAGAAATTTCAAACTCTCTAATTCGATCTCTAATTCGAGAATTCTAAGCTTTGGGATCTCTAATCCAGCAATTCTAGCCTTTGTGATTTCCAAGTTAAACATTGTAAGCTCTTCAAATCGTACTTAAAAAATTCTACGCTTCGTAATCTCTGCTTAGAAAAATTCCAGCTCTTAAAATCCCCAATAAAAAAATGTCGAACTTCTAAATTACCAATTTCAAAATAAAATTACAACTACCAAATTTCCCAAACTCAATTTCTACTCCTGAACCCCTAATTTCACATCTAATCAACTCAACTTTTAATCTCTTCAAAAAATCACCTTAAATCTTCTCTCCACCAGCACCGATCGCTATCATCCCCAAAATAAATTGAAACAAACAAATACCCGAACCTCTTCGCTATCATTTAACTCGTTCGAAAGAACCCTTTACACGTCTCCGTTGAATTTCCACGGGAAAAAAACATTCCCGTGGCCTCCGTTCAAACACATTTCCCATTACGATCAGTCGAATTACAATAAAATCGCATGATACCTGTTGAAAATAATGAGAAACGTAGAGAAGAACGTCGAAAGGTTACAAGGTTACCGAGTTTCCTCTGAACGCACGCAAATCGATAAAAACGAACGATTTACCAGAAACACTGTGCAGAAAAAAATGCAACAAAACAAATGCAGATACAAATTGCTGTGATAAACGAAAAAAAGAAAAAAAAGAAAACAGGAGAGTAACATGAGAGGATTTCTAATTAAGTTCGAAGCAGTTCCAGCACTTCGTACACTTCCGGCTGACAAAATACCGGTAATTAGAATACTACTGTTCTCTTGATGAATAATATCACAGTCAACGGTGTAAAAAAAAAAGGCACAGGTACACTCGCCTAGTTACACAGATGGAAATATGGTGAGTAATAAAAAAAAATCACGGGCACGAGGAAGGCGAGATAGCGATCTGAGCGGCGAAGAAAATGCGCTGCACTCGGGAGAGCGCATAATGCAGAGGATGCGAGATTAATTAGAAATGAAATAAACAACCGAGGTGTTGATGGTTTAGATGGAACATCTTTCTCGGTGACGTTCGTAATTTTCTTCTTTTTCTTCTTTATTCCAGTTTCTGAGAAAATTTGTTTCCAAGAAATTTTTATCCATTTACGCGAGAGAGATTAATATCGAGAGCAATTTGTTCGACCGACGAGAATTTTGCGACAGAAGTGTAGCTTTGGGTGAATTTTTCGTCGATTTGGAAAATCAGGGAAATTCTTTTATTTGATAATTAGGAGGTATTGGATCTTTCCTAAATTGTAGCCATGAAATGTACATTCTCAGAGGAACCAATGTGTGTACACTGCCGCTCATGGAAGTATGGACACTTCGGCAAAGGAGGACTTTTTGACGAAAAGAAAATTTCATATTAAAAGTCCTTTAATTCGTTTTTGTTGCATTATTTATGCATAGTTCGTTAATTTTATGTTTATCAAACAAAGAACTGACCAAAAGTAGAATTATTTTGTATTAAACAATCTCTGCATTTATTTCTTCCCTTAATTCTCAAGTGTCCATACTTCCATGAGCGGCAGTGTGTGTGTATGTATTCAATTTCTTCAATTTTTCCGCTTTGATGACAGAGGAAGGAATACTTTGTTTGTGCGAAAAAATTGTTCGCTCCGTAAAAATGTCGACTTTCCGAAAAAGTGTATTTGTCATATTTCAGCAAAATTGTGTCTCTACAGAAATATATGAAATTGAATTATAGAAAAAAGAAAAGGCATAAATTTCATCCAATTTTCATTTCTCAAAAATTCTCCAATATTCGATCCAATCTTTCTTCTATAATGTTCCTCCTAAATGCTAAAAAAGTGGCAATAAATATTCAATAAAATTCATTCACCACCAAAAAGGAAAACACGTAAATTTCATCGGATATTTACTTCTCGAAAGTTCTCTCCGATGTTCAATCCAATCTTCCTACCGCTTCATTGATAAATCATCGACGCAGAAACGGAACTTCCGTTCAGGGACACGCTGAGACACTTAATTCGCCTGATTAAGACAGCATCTTAGCTCGATCGAACACTAACGATCCATTGTAATCGTTCCCCTTCGAGATGGTCCCTGAAGTGTCTAACGAAAAGGCGAATTAACGCGTGCACGCCTCGCGATCTAATCTTCGTTATTAATTACCCTCTCGGGTAATTAGACGCGCAAAGAATCGCAGCTGAAGCTCGAGGAAAAGTGTTTTTCACCGAGCAAAGCAGCGGTTTATAATGTGACACTGTTGATACAATTTTATTAAGCACACAGATTTAGATTTTTATATACACTTGTTGCGAATGTATTTGCGTGTTTTGAAATATCAGGCAATAGTTTACAAGAAAAGGCGGAAGTGGAAGGTAAGATTACTCTGTGATGCATTTTTCAATGCAAACTTTTCTTATTTATTGCTATTTCGTTGTTCCATGAATGTGGCACTGTCTTCTTGGGGATTTATTTCATCTTATTATTTATCATTTTACAATACTTTCTGAACTTTAGCGTGTGATTATGAAATTGAGTGAAATTATGGTAACATCGAAAGTATCTTATTTGAGGACAATTTTTGATTCTTAATTTGTTCAAAAAATTTTCGAAACAATCGATCGATTTTGTTGTTAATTTATTCGACAAGAACTGTATTTGTTCTGAGCATCGATATCTCGGCAAAAATCATTCTAACATCTAAGTATCTGCTAAATAAAGTGTAATTAAGTACAATTTTTCTAAAATCCTCAACATTCTTGCATTCGATTTCCTGTTCGATGTCTCCAATGTTCGATCTGATTATCAAACAATCAATTTCTACGTTCACTTCGTAAGAATTGACAATGGCCGCTGACAAAAGAGAGATGGAAAGTTCTTTCGGTAATGTACAAGTGCAGGAGTAATATTTTATCGCCTGAAACTGCTTTCTACCTCTTAACTCACGGTAAACCGATTGTTTACACAATCCGTCGGACAATTCGAAGCTCGATTTTCGTTTCGTTCCAACGAGAATTTCACTCAGGGACACGCGTTTAACAGAAGATTTCTCGAAAAAATAGGACACAATTAATCAGACCTCCTCGGAGACACCCAAATCTCGATTCACCATTTCTTGGCACACTTTCTATTTAAAAGCACCTCTCGTGATTAATTAAATTACGCTAAAATTGTAATTTGTAGTTAAATTCTTCCTCCTGACATCTCGATATTGAATCATTCTAAACGTAGTTCACCATTACCACGAACGTAATGGTTCACAAAATACTGCATGAAAAAAGAAATTTTTCACGCGGTAAAATCGAACACAGCGGACTTACGAATCCGAGAGTCGAAATTTCAACGCGTGGACGGTTTGTCGAATTTCAGTATGAATTATGTACATCGTTCTTTACTCGTCATCGACGTGTTTCAATGAAATAAATTCTCCACGACCCTGTTTCTATTTCTTTTTTTTTTTTGTTTTCCCTATTAGTTTATTGTATGTGCACGTTTAGTAATGGTGCTTCTCGTATTCGTCGTAACTATTGTAGTACGCTGGTGAAACGTACTTCGCTACAGCGATCGGTTTAGGATGAACGGCTGGTCCAACTTTTTTCACCACCGCGTTGAAACCGTTGTGATCGTCGGCGGTGTATTCGACGATTCTGACGCTTCCGTCGGGTTCGTTCACGCTGTATGATCCGTGGACCACGTCGCCATCGCGAACCTCGTGCTGGGTCTTCACGTCTCCTGTGTGGGGATCGTGGACGCCATAGTTGAAAGTGTATTTTGGGTGAGCCTGTGGTGCGAGATGGTTCGTTCTTAATTAGAAATTCGTAACAGAAAACCATACACAAGACGGGACAAAGGAGAGAAAACCTCGTAAAGTTCATCAAAACGATAGGCATACGGGACGAGATATACGCTACCGGCCAAAAGTTTGGAATCACCGAGCACTGCAATTTACACAAAAATTTCCAGAAAAAAGTCAGCGACTCTGAGAATTTTTTATCGTTCGAATCAGTTGATACGAGATAAATTGATAAATGTGGAATTGAGATAAGCTTCAAATTGATAAAAAATTAGCAGCAGATTTAATATTGATGAAAAGTGGGAGGTGATTCCAAACTTTTGGCCGGTGGTAGAGATGGACACAGCCGTCGCTAATGACCTAGCTGTCGATGCGACGTTAAAGGAGGAAATAGAAGAAGAAGATTGGGATGGAAGTGCAATTTTTTAAGTGGTGACTAGAATTGTAATATTGTAACGATAGAGTTATTGTTGAAATTCTATTGTTTGAAATTGTTGGTTGAGGTTAAGTGCAAGGTTAGAATGAAAGCGGAATTTTTTAGCGTTGATTGGAATTGCAATGTTATTGTAGTTGATAGAAATAGAAATAATATAATTATAATTGCGATTTTGTTGGGGTTTTCGTGGAATTTATTTTAATGGTGATTGGAACTGAGATATTGTCTTTGATAGAAATAGAAGTAGTAAAATTATGATTGTAAATTTACTATTCAGCACTTTTCGTTAAGAGTAATTACAAGATTATTGTGAAATTTTTTAAGGGGTGATTAGAGCGGTTACTTTGGAAAATGATACTTGAGAATTCTAAAAATTGAATCAAGGGTATTAAGTATTACACAAAATTTTGATTTACTCATTGTCGGTGAATTTCAATATGATGGTTAAATTTTTTAAGCAGCGTTTAGAGTTGCTACGTAAACTGAAGTAAACTGAAGCTATTAAATTATTTGAGTTACTTGACAATCTCAATTATAGTCGACTTTTTAAGGCAATATTCACAATAGCTGTGTTAGAGAATGGAACTTGAGAAGTT
>NW_017100188.1:722038-735209 GCF_001263275.1 Habropoda laboriosa | reverse complement strand
GTTGGAAAAAATATTTGCAAATAAATTAGTAAGATTTTCTGAAGATACAGCTAAATCAAAAGTTTAAATTACATTCTATACGACAATAAACAATTTACTAAACGTTTAAAGAAGCTGGATTTTCTTTAAAACAGATTCGATCCAAAAATTTCTATCTTCTCCAGTTTTCCAATAAACAATTCATAAAAACCTGTCAAAGTTAAAAAAATATTAACTCGAATAGAAAAAGCAGTTTATGTAAAATTTCTCCGAGGTGGTTGGCCGCATATTTCGAGCAGGAGAAAATTTCGTAACCGATTTTCCACACGGCGAGCACGTAGAACGTAGTCGAGGGACATTCAGACGATCTTAACGAGTGGTCGTCGTCGCGAGAAAGCGTCGCGGAAACAGCCGCGACAATGAGATACATCGCGGAAGGCGTTCTTATGCCAAGCACCACTTTTCACAGCCAGGAATTTCAATTAACATAGAGGCGAGGTAGTCACGCCTCGCGGTTTAAACTATTTACGACTGGATGCAACACGCGCTTCCAAATGCAAATCGTTTCATAGTTAACCCTTTTGGTACCTGAACGGTCACTGGCACTCGCTCAAACTTTTGACCGAAACAAATGAAATACACTGCTAGAAAGTACACTTTATATAATGCATAAACGTCTTCAATGCTGAGATGTTCACTTTCAAACGAAAATCAAAGAAAATTTGCTCAGGTCTCAGAGGGTGAACATTTCGAAATTAAAGATCGTCGTCGAATTTCTTTCGATTTCTTTTAAAGCATCAATGGTAACTGGTTCCAATTAGGCGAAATACCCGCACTTTCTTCCTTGTCAAAAATAAATTCTAATTTTTATTTGTTTCTATTAGAATTCACTTTAACTTTTAAGTTTCAAAATTACTGTGTTTTCTATGCATTTTAAACTTTATCTTAAAGGAAATCAAGATCTGTCTTTTTCAGAAGACTTTTATTTCGATGGAAATCAAGATTTGTTTTAGAGAATTTTTACCTCGATGAAAATGACAGAAATTGTTTTCAGGGGGAGATTTGACTTTGGAGATCTTGAAATTTCACTTTGTACCATTCGATAGTGCCATAAGGAATTCAATTTTCACCTTGAAACAAGTTTATGTAACTTCGATTAATAAACTCCGACATAAACGTGGAGAAAATTGATTTCTCGTTGTTTCGAAGATTTCATTTTCGTACAAAGAATAATAATATAATTGTGCATTATCTACATAGTATTCCGTTCCATTCGAATACCAGCTTATCGATGCCAAAATAATTCTCATTTCGTTTCATTCGTGCATTAATTAATCGATAATCGATAATTAATTCATTCATATGCAGCTCTGTGCTTGGAATAATCTACTAATGGTGAATTAATTCCATACCAATCCCAGTATTAATCGTTCGCTTGCGAAATCAAAACGAGAAAAATAATAATCACAACGCCCAAGAATTTTTTCACATATGAAAAAACATTCCCTTTGCATAAAATCTTAAACTTTCCACTCTAAACGTTCGTTGAAATGTCGGTAAATTTCAGAGAGAGGCATTTGGAAGTTTTTAGTTATTTTTATGTAGATTCAGGAACTTTCTAGTTGTTTTTATATAAATAGAGTTAGTAACTTTTTAGTTTAGTGATTCCTTAGTTATTAATATCGAAAGGATGCCTTAATTGTATCGCTTACGTAGTAATCGTGATCGTGATCAGCGTGATGATCGTAGCCATGAGCTACATGATCCAGGGATGCTGCAACATGAACAGGCGCAGCGGATACCGCGTGAATCGGAACTGCCACTGTTGGTAATACCGCGTGTCCTTCGTATTCACCAGCAACTCCTGCGTATCCTTCGAGACCCTCGTAATCCGTGTACGAGATCCCGTGGCCGCCATTGTAACCACTTAAAACCACCGCGTGGCTAAGTGTAATCGTTACGCACAAAAGGCACAGAATCTGAAACTGTAATTTCCATTAAATTGCAGATTAATCGAAGATTCGATCACACCTTGCCGAACGATCTGTCCGAATTCTCCGGATTTGAAAGGAATAAAAATGGCAGGAGTTCCAAATCATTTCTTCAAAAATTCTTAAGAATGTACAAACGAATATTTTTCAGTGTTTTAAAAAATTGTTGAAAATAACCGGAAAAATATCTTCTTTTAGTTTGCAAGTTACGTCACTGCAGCTAAATTTAGACACTCGTGCTTACGCACAGTTCCCCAGATTTTGCAAAAATAAAAAGTGTGCCACAAGTTCCAAATTGTTAAAGATGAAAAATGACTGTTTTTCAGTGTTTTGCTAAAAATAAGCAGAAAAATATCTTTTCTTGGTTCGTAAGTTACGTCGCGATCACATTATCGCGTTTACTATAGTCTCCTGTACAATCCAGAAGAACGTGTACAACTACTATCGCAATTCTTTATCGAAAGAAATGACCCTGGAAAAGTTTCCACCAGATTTGCATACGAATCGTCGCATCTAATTTGAATTTTCGAATTCGGTCAACTTTCAATATCGATAACAATCTTCCTTTAAAAGAGAAAAGTCAATATCCCGTCGAATATATGATATTTTTCCTGTCTTCTCGTCAAAATTCTATTCACGAACGGCCTACATATCAAAAGTCTCGTAAAACTAAGTGGATTATAAGGTGGCGCTAGCACAAACTTTGCAAACATAACTTTCGTAATAACGATTCACCGTTTCCTGCGCGTTGTGCAAAGGATGATGCATTTAAATCGTTATCGGCTCATTTCACGGCAAGTTACGAGGGTGAATTATGTCATTAGGTGAACTATATAGTAAGTTTTCATCGAGTTTGAATCGCGCGTTCAGGCTCCGCTCCATCGATTATATGGAACACACCAATACTATAATTCTTCGCTGCATAGCATCGATAACTTATAATCCACCATTAACTTAACCATGTAACCGACATATTACTTATAAACCATCATAAACCAAGATACCTGACACACATCGAAATCCAATTCGAATCCAAATCGAATTCTTTATTCGGATAATTCGAATATTGCAAGAGTTTGAATATCGAATTGTGTCGAATATTTGGTATATTTCAAGTATTCCAATATTCCACTTGATATACAACTCATACAATATTCTATTATTCGAAGTTGAAGTCCGAATTCTACTGGTATTTGAATATTCGAATATTTGAAATGTGAGAAACATTCGGCAGAATCCGAATTTTGAACACTTCGAATATTCGAAATTATCCGAATTATTCGAATTTTCGAATACACTGAATATTCAGACTTTGGTAGCAGCCCTAGTACTTACGTACATTGGAACAATTTGTATTTTGAGTTTGGAAGATCACCTCGATTTTCTTAAACAGAACACCCTTGTATCTCTTCACAGAAATTAATGGAGCACTATAAATTGAAAGTATTAAAACAGAATAGGTCTGAAGTGGATATAACGTCCGAATATTTTTCGGAGTAACTCTGTGTCAAAAAGATTAACGATACACCACATGACAAAGTCCTCTCTTCGCGCGAGCACCATGAACAATTATCGTTTAGAACAGTTCGATCCAATTTATCTCGACTGACAAGTGTCAAGAGTAAAGGTGAAAAAAGGCAGAGAAGCAGGGTCGTTAAACGTTTTTTCGGATATACAGTGGAAAGTTCGACGAACGGGAAACTTGGAAAGTCATCGAGCGTCGCGAGAAAGTTTCTCGCGTTTCATCTTTCGTGTCGCTTCACGGGCGCTTCCCTCCCCGAGAAAAGTGTCCTTTTTCACTTTCTCGGCCGACCTTGCTCCGTAAACTAATACGAATCCACGGAAGTGGTTGCCACTTCCGTGTGGAAGCGTGGATTCCACCGATGGTTTCGCGTCGTCGACCGAACGCGTATCGTCTGACAGACAAAAGGACGACGATGGAACGCCCGGGTTCCTCTTGATGGCGCGTGGAACAGGATCCTTCTCGATGTCGACGTTCCGTGAAATACGCGATTGAACGGCTGAATCGTTCGCGAGCGTCGAATTTTTCCGGATTGAAGAATTTTGGTGAATTTTCTTTTTCCTTTTTTTATGTTTGGAATAGAGTGTCTTTTTGGAGTAGAAATGTTTATAATTTGGGAGAGATGCAGCATTGGTGATGTTTAGTAACTCTTTTTAGGGGTTTGAATAATGCTTTAAGTAAGTTGATATTGAAGGACTATTTTTGCCAGGAACTAACTGCCTTTTACAGTTAACAATCTTTTCTGAGCAATTTTCTGTCTATCGTTAAGACAGAGTTAGGAACAAGAATGAGATGTGTTTTAATTAGAAGTTTTTTGAAGATATTGAAAACTTCATACTCTGCTACTTCGATGCAGAAATGAATATAATGTCAATACTAAAATATCTCTCGTCAAATGTATGATTAACTAAATTTTCATCGTTTACACAGTAATTCCAAGTCAACGAAAGAAAAAAAAAAGTCTAATTCCTACCAACACTAATAAAACGAAGTACCACCGATCAATATACTCAAATAGAATACTATAACCACAACTTCCTCGTACCTGAATTAGCAGCCTATCCAAAAGATCAACTCCTCGCTAATCAAACTTCCCCGAAGTGTGTCTAAGAACGTATCTTACACACAAAACTCCCTCTCAGTCAATTACTCCCCTGAACTCGTCCATTTACTATACCCAATCGAACTAAATGTACATATACATAAATTCCAATGAAAAAGAGAAACAAGCAAAAATGGAGTAGAAATTTCTTGAAAAAAACAGAGCTCCAAACTAGACAAAATAAACGCACATCTATGTGTTTACCGACAAAATTATCCAACTGAACTAAATATTCATATACATAAACTCCTATATCAAAGTGAGAAGTAAATACGGTGGAAATTTCTCAAAAATTGAAGTCCCAAAGTGGGCAAAAGGAGCTGCACCAATTCGCGTTTGTTTATCTAACCAACCTAACTAAATCTACGTATACGTAACAATTCCGTTGAAAGGAAGAGAAGCGAAGCAGAAGTAAACTAAAAATTTGCGTAAAGAGAACAACCGGGTAAAAAGATAAATCTCCAATTTGGGGCAAGAAGACTTCGGCATGGTGGTCGCTGGTGTGTCCCGTGTATGCGAAAACAGCGCGATACTCACTGATAGCCGTTATTCCAAGACGATGGCCTTATATCTATCTCCCACCTACGGCGCGTCTTTCGTCCCGTGCAAAAGCTTCTCGTCCTCCTACTTTTGTGTCCCCCGTAACACACCGCCCCCACCTGACAAAGCAAGCTCCTCTCTTCGTTTTCCCCCTTCAGAGGAACAGAGGAGAGGCGAGGATCAGACCGATCGTCCACGTGCCACAGCGAAAGGATGCTCGTTCTCTTGCGGCCACTTCCGGTCAGTCGCGGGCACTTGGCTATGCGTGACGAAGGATCGAATGTCGCGTCGGTTTTTTCGTGGTATTGCATCCAGTTGATTTTCCAGTTTTAATCATCTCAGATTTTTCATTGTCAGCCAATTTCCTTTGCAATTATACGACGTAACAGACGAATGAAGAATCTTAATTAGAAATACTTCCAATATTTTGCACGTTTTGTCGCTGTGGCGTGTTTAATCCTATAGTTGGGTCTTTTGTGACCCACCGCCTTTGTATCTTTTTAATAAGTTCTGCTGTTGCCAAGTTTACGTTTCCTTAATATTGTATCGAAAGTTTATCGTCTAGGTTCGATGGCGTGCTGGTAATAAAAATTGCTGCACATGAGGTCTTTGGGTAAAAAAAGGCACAAACCAGCTTGAGTGTATAGTCGAACGGAAGAACGCACTAGGGTTAACATAATTTACCGAGTTCTTTTGTTGCAAAAGTCAATAGTCAATTCGGATAACTCATTCATCAGCACACTTGGCGATCAATCAGCTTTTAAATACTTTCCTACAGTAATAATTAACCCTTTGCACTCCTTTGTCGAGTGTGACTCGGCATCAATCCTATGTTGAATCACACTCCACATTTTTAAATTGCCAATTTAAATATGCATTATATTTCGCAATATTTTTTTTTTACTTAGATAAGCAACGTTACACGTATATGACCCTTTTTTGTAACAAAAAAGTCCAATTGTTACAAAAAAAAAGGGTCATATACATATAGTGAGGCAATTGTTTACAACCAACTATCCTTTGAAGTACGTTTCGAATAAAATACTTAAAATAATGTGGATTTTTGGAAAGAAAATGCAGCAAACTTGGGAGTGCAAAGGGTTAATGATTGTTAATAATTGTATTATTGATAATAATTATGTCGGTAGCCTGTTCCCATGGAAATGTACTCAGTCTTTCGTTTTACTACCATCGCAATTATTCTGTCACATTAGAAGTATATTAAAATAAAATATTTGTATCAATTTTCTTTTCAATATTCTGATGATTTGAGTGCTCGAATAAAAATTGATCTCAATTCAGTATTCGTTATAGTCGCGATGATCGTTACATTAACAACGAATTCTGGAGAAAAAACTGATGCAGGCGCGAAAGGGTTAGACAGAGTTAGAGAAAATGAATGGAGGGAGTAACGTGTTAATTTGGTAAGGAAAGGAGCAAAGAGGCGTGGTTGCCTGTTACGTTGGCAAGTGTTGTAATATTTAGGAGAGCTCAGGAACAAAGCTCGCGAGTATGCACGGATAATGGGGCATGTACACCTTCGGTATACCACGATACGATCGTCAGGCATGTTTGCTAATGACGCAGGACCCTTTATCTCTCGTTTTCCTTGGTTATACGTGTGAAATTGTTCGCGCAATTCGGCGCGACAACAAACAATTTCCTTGACGATTCGGGAAATAAACATTCTCCAGATATTTCGTGAATTTTCTCGCAACCCGGTGCGCTCCTAATACGAGAAGAAATTAGACTCTCTAAAAATGGTTCTGGATGTTGCGAGAGGTTGTGATGAATGAGTAAAGTGATCAGCGGCAGTTGATTTCCTGCTTTCCAAGGAAATAGAATTTTTTAGCTTTGTGTAAAATAACGAAAGAGGATGTTTGACACGTGAGAGAGTGTGGCGGGTCGTGGGAATTGCCAGAGGGGGAATTTTTCGTGTTGGTACTATTTTTCTATTACTTTCAGGAGTGTTTTTCTTGGAGCACAGGCGAATCTTAGTTCTGTTACGAATTTGTTACAACTGAAAAAACGTCTCCGAAAATAGTATATAATATGAAATATTGTTATTCCCTTTTTCCTTTTAATATTCCGATGATTTTACGAATTTTATGTGTAATTTCCTTAGAGCATAGATGAGTCCTAATTGTTCCACCAACTTATCACCACTGAAAAAATAATATATAATATTAATTATTTTCTGAATATTCCAACGACTCCGCGAATTTTGCGTTCAATTTTCTCGAGGCAGAGACGATTTACTTACCAAATTATCAATTAACTATCTACGCCTAAAAATAAAAAAGTCTTCGGTATTTCAAGCTCCACCTGTAAAATATTAATATTAATTATTTTCTGAATATTCCAACGACTCCGCGAATTTTGCGTTCAATTTTCTGGAGGGAGAGACGATTTACTTACCAAAGTGTCAATTCACTATCTACGCCAAAAAATAAAAAAGTCTTCGGTATTTCAATCTCTACCATTCTACTATAAAACTGCATAAAAAATCGTACAAGCTCTCATCTGTTCTCTTAAGACGTAACAGAAATTGTTACATAAAGAAAGTAGCTCGAATTGCAAATAACTGCAAATTATCTCGTTTCACCCTAAATAGGCGTGGTTGGCCACATTGCACTTTGCATATGATGTAATAAGTGGCCAAGACAAAGCTCGTTTGCCTACACGAACGAGTGCCGCTGTTTTCTTGCACGTTAGACGCGCGCATAATCGCGGAAACGGGCCGCGTGTAGGCGTTATGCAAAACGACGATTTCGCTCGTTTATTGCCACCAACTATGTCGGTCAAGAGCGCGTGATATAGGGGAAAACAAGCGGCTTTTCCGTTCAAAGACAGAAGGAGAAACTTTAACGCGCGTTTTACGATGAGGAATGCTTTCGGAAGAAGTGTAATTAAAATTTCATTGCAACGACGGCCAGAAACTGAATCCTTGTGGTTCTCTTCCTTTGTACGCGTGTTAGCGAAGAGCAGTGAATAAAATAGAAGCTTAATCGCTGGATAATTATGATTTTGTTCGTGTTTACAGCTTCACTACTCTCTTTTCACATTTATTACGCAAAACGTTGTTAAAAAATGCTCGAATCGTAAATTTAACGATGATTACTCGTACTTTCCAACGTTTCTTGCGTTAACGAAGAAGAGTGAACGAAGTGGAAGATTAATCGAGGAACAATTATGATTTTTAGTAACAATTTTATCAATTTCGTGGTTTTAAGAAATACTCAAATTATAAAGTTTTACAACTACCTTGTTTTGTAAGTGAACAAAATAGGAGCTAAAATGATTTTCACTAACGATTTTATTAATCTACCCGTTTCTGTTTTTGTTTTTTTTTTTTTAATATTTCCTGGAATAGTAGTGTTATTCTCTAAATTTAGAATTAAAATATTCCTTCAATTTTTCACGTTCTTCTTTTCTGCAAAAATAGCAGTTGCATTTTGCGAAGCTAAAATTAAAATCCTTTCGTCAAGGAATTATTCCAATTTTTTTTGCGTATGTTTTTTTACCAGTGCTCTGCGTCGAGGAGAATGAAATAAGCCGCAGCAATTCAGATTCAAAAAGCGAGTAAGTTGAGAGACGACTTGGTATTCAGCTGGTCGTGAAGCGATTCGTGAATTAAGATAAAACTTCGCTGGAACGCGGACGAGATCGAGATCAAACTGGCATAAAGATATAGATCCCTCTTCTCATGTACGATTCATCCGTTTTGAATTCAGATGTTCAGAATGACCGCTCCACTCGCGAGAAGTTTAATAAAGTATCTCCGAATCTTCGGATAATTTGTCGGAGATCCATTTCTCAAACAACGAAACGATTTTCACGAATTCACCTAACCTTGAATTTTCGTATATGCAAAGACGTTTGGTAATTTTTCGTTCGAATTTTCATTTCGAATTCCCCTGAATTTCTTACGATTTTGCTTCGAATTCTGAGCCTACATTCACTTCACTATACACTGTCCTGTTCAAGAGAAATTCCAGTTATGAAAACACTCTTTGAACGGCCAAAAATCTGTGTCTGTGCATATCTGTAAAATAATGTTTTCTCAATTTTTGGAATTCCAACCGTAGAAAATCGAGATGACTATAGTAAATTAAGGTTGAAATTCTGAATCTCTAACGAGTTCCTGAATTCACGATACATTAACGAATGCAAAAACAATTCTAACTCTGAAATGGTACTACAAATGACCAAAATTCTCTATCTGCATCGTCAAATCATTTTTAAAAATTCTTACAATTTCAATCGTAAGAAGTACCGACAACTATTGTAAATTACGGACCGAAAATGATATGTAACAACGCTTTTTCGCCCGTGAAATGTAATTTGCCCAAGTTTCCAAATGTAACCACGTAACGCTTACATAAATGTCTCTTGGATCGCTCTCTTTTAAGGATAGAATCAACAGGTTTGAAAAAAAATCAGCTTAAGTAATACAGTTGCGGTTGCCAAATAGTCAGGTAATCCCATTAGACGCCAAGAATCCTTCAAACCTCCGGAACAGTGTCGATCTCTCTTTTTTTCCTCGCTAAAGGGGAGCAGTTGGAAGTGGCTCGATTCCGAAGGAGGACCTTGCGTAGCAGAGGACGTGTTTTACGGCCTGTTAAAGTAGATAATGCCCATGGTCAGACCGTGTGAAAGGGACATTAAAGAAAAGTACCTGTTACTCGAGTTATTCTATGAACGACGTCTCTCAAAAGGCGCTCTTTTAACGCCTCTTTAATACCTAAACGCGAAGTTTCATTTCTACGACTAATGGAGGGATTCGCTAATCCCTCTCGAGAAAGTAATCCAACTTAATTTGATCGTTTAAAAGAAGAATTTCTGCTTATCTTTATTGAAAGAAGAGCTCAATGCGTGTGAATAAAATTGAACGGTTAATCTCTCTTTTGGTGTATGAAAGAAATTTCTAAAAATTTTTGAATGGATTAAAATTGTCGCCGGCGTGAAATTTGTATAATGGACCAGTTGTTCGTGACAGAACTCGGTCGTTTTCGTTCTCTTAAAATGATAAAAATCCACTTTCTTCCGTCCGGTGACAATGACAGGATTCGCATATTTTTCTCTGACGAAAGAGACCACAGAGCATGGTGCTACCAATGGTATCATAATTCAACGAAATAGCCTGATTCACTTAAAGCAAGCTGTTGAAAGTGGAGGTAGTATAACACTTTCGTAAAAGACGCTTATACAATTGCGTTTAATAGCTACGTTTGACGTTAATATTACTCACAGCGAGGAAAGGACCGATGGTCTGCAAGACCGTCAGCTGACATTAACCTATTTGTCCAAGCTGGATTTTCTCACGAGTTAACGAAAAGACATTTCCTCTTTGATCATTTTAAGTGTAATAGTAAAAATGAAGTACACAGTTCAATCGGAAATGAAAAGAAAAATCTAGAAACGTTAAAAAATTGACGAGATTAATTCTAAATTAGTATAATTTGAAACTATTTTTAAAACTGAAACTTGAAAAATCTAATCATCTAATGCTGTTGAAAAAGAAAGTGTCTTTCAGTACGCGTGAAAGAAATGAAATAAGTGAAATACAAGTTAGGCCACTATTGTAATCATCAGCATAATTTCAAACGAGACATTCCCATTCACAAAAGTCAATACAGAAGTCCGTCTAATATTTGTCACGTACTCAACAGAAGTGAAAGCAAACGCTCCCCTTCCGATTCTAAAGCGGAGGCCATAATGGCTGTCGCGAAGCTGGAAGAGGCCCAAAACGCGTCCCCGTGTTACGATTCTAACAGCCGTGAAACCGTGAAAGGTTGCCTCGTGACCGTAATGCCAAAGTGAACAGATAGACGGCTAATGCGCCGACACGGTTTTACGTTCGCCGCCGCCGCGTTCACGTCGCGACGCTGCTTAGTATGTCTGGCGAACCCGAAACGACAGAAAGAAACGATCGCGGAAAAAGATCGTGCACTCCCACGACCGGATCGTAACGGCCTTCTCGCGGCCAATTTCCGGTATCGAACGATTTCTGGCGATCCACGATCGGATTCTCCGCTTCCTGCAAGAGGCCCCGTATTTTTCACGGAAACCGGAAGACCCTGTCGGTGACCCACGGAGGATTTTCGGTAAGACCGATATTTGTAGTACTCGAAAGTTGTGGAAGTGTGGAAGGTAGCACAATTGGTAGGTGCGGTGAGTTTTGGTAGCTCGGGTCATCGGTGACCCACGGAGGATTTTGAGTAAGATCGATGTTCAGAGTATTCAAAAGTTCTGGAGTTGGGGAAGGTTGTGCGATTGGTAGGTATAGTGAATTTTGATATCGTGGGTCACTGGTGACCCACGGAGGTTTTTTTATTTAAACCAACATTCTCGTTCCTAGAAGCTTTAATATTACGATGGTGTTCTTAATTTAGTATCTACCGCTCGTTTCATGAACATGGGTCATTAGTGACCCAGAAATTTTTGTTTAAATCAATATCCTTGTGAATGACAGTATTTCAAAGTATTGTTTAGTGTACGTCAATAATTTAATTCCTGCGAGCTTACTATATTTGAAGAAAAGATTCAGAGTTAACAAGAGCCACTGGTAACCCACAGAAAGTTCATTATGATACCTATCCATTTCCTAGTGACTTTTTCCTCGTCTACCGCGACTCACAGCAGCGTTAGGTTCTCTAATCCAAAGTCTACCGTCTCGAAGGTTCTCCCTTCTTCCTCTTTAGCTCGTTGCTCTCCTCCTGTCACGCCTCTGTCAATCGTGCACCGTGTGTGTGATGCAACTCATTGTTTACGAGCGGCATTTCAATACAATCGTGAGAGAACTCCGTGAAACGTGGGGAAGAAATGTCTCGGTGTATCCTTGGCACACCCTGGTGCACCTAATGTTTGCTGGGGCTAGGTCTTGCTCGGCAGAGGCCACATTCGGCTCCCAAGGAATTGAATTCGGTTCCCTCGGGTGGCCAAGGAACACTCAACCGTTAGAATAAACGCGCATTTCCCTCGATTCCTTGAAGCTTGCGTAAAAAACCGAATTCAAAGGAAGTTTCCACCTTCGAAACTTAAATTTCAGTGAAAAGGCACGATACTCGTGAAAATGACATTTCTTTCGAAATCGAAAATGATTTATGAAATCGTTCGAAGTAATTTGAAAAGTTCATCGCCTGGGTCCTTCCAGGAATGCACAGAATTTAATATCTATTTATTGTCCAAGAAGCAAAAGCATGTCATTTGAAGTTGAAAATAATTTGAACAATTTCTCAATTCGAGAAACAAACGCACCTGCGATTATTTCAAAAATGAAATCCTCAGACTCTGAATGAAAGCACAAATTACCACACGAACTCATCCATCGTCGAGGTAACGAGTCCATTCAACTTTCGTCCACACGCAAAGAGCCAGTCTATTCATTCTCAAAGGAGAAGATCGACAACGTTAGATTAGAAGACATTACGTCGCGTCCGATCACTGTTATTTCGCAAAGCGTAACAGCACGATAAGGACAGCGAACGTTTCGCGAATTCTGCTTCCTGAAGCTAGACGAGTAGATGCGCTTGTCATTCCAGAGCAGTAGGACGATGGGGCGGAACTTGGAATAGTTGACGCGATTGCATTTGAATTTCACGCACACGCTGCGTGTGTCCGGGGTGAACGAGAGTGAAACTTGCTCGGTTGGATAACCGTGTCGTAACTGAGGAGGAAGCTGCCTTTTTTTCGATTTCTTTTTCTCATTTCTTTTTTCTCTCCTTTTTCTTGCGCTTACTTACGATCGTTGTGCACGTCTCGGTTTCAAGTAATTCGGTGATCGTTTTCAAAGATTTTGAGAGATTCCGATTTTCTTCTTTTTTGTTTGTATAGAAAGGTTAAATCTACAAGCTTTACCGTGGAGTAAATCAGTGTTGAAAATTCTTAATTTCTGAATTTAGTAACCTAATCCACGCTTCGATTTTACGGACATTAATAGCGAACGCGTGTAAGACAGTCGTGTTTAGCATAGTAAACACTATGTTTTTCTGCTTAAGAATTGTTTCATTATTACTGTAAATATTTTTGGAAATC
>NW_017100188.1:719868-722000 GCF_001263275.1 Habropoda laboriosa | reverse complement strand
GTACACCCTACATTTTAGATTAATATTTTTCACAAAAAGTTGTACATTCTTCGTAAATAACAACTTAGATTGTTCCTCTTTTACTGTACTCTTGAGAATTTCATAGAAACGTTTGAATTTGTACTTCAATTAAAATTCGAAGGCTTCCAAAGCATGGAAAGTGGACACACTCAGTTACGCACAGTTCTTCTCGCATCTAATTAAAAGATAATTGAAGGGTTGCGTAAGAAAGTGGCGGAAGGGGGCCATAGTTACGCAAAACGAACGCACAAAACTGGGAAACGAGATCGCGGACGCGTTCGTGCCCCGATAATCCGATTTTGTAACGTGGAATTTACGAGCGATTTTCTGACCATTTCTCCTGGATTTCGCGCAACTTCCGGCTGATTCACGACGTACAATTTGACTGTTGCAAGTGAGATAATTCGGGGAAAGTGGGGAAAATCGACGAATTCTAAGCCTCGTAAATGTCGCTTCCCTTTTATGGTTATTTCACTGTTGCACAGGATACTGTGCAATCCTGGTTTAACAATAGAACACAGCCTGTGCGAACTACTTTGGGACACTGATAATTTACGAAAAAATCCTTCGGCTGGATGATTTTCACGGTTGGAAAACAATTGATAATTGGTACTTGTGTGTAAATTATAAAAGAACTCACTTAGCGGAGTTTTAAGCTTACGAATAACGCGAATCATGGATGATCCTCGTAATTTTTCTTCGAACCAAATGACTTCATTCTAAGAAAATTATATCGCAGAAGAAAATCAATATTAACAATTTTCATTGTCCCTTAGAATAAACAAAATTACATACACTTTTTGACAAACATTCCTACTCGGGTAATAATTTTGAAATTCACGTGGAAAATCTTAAAAACGAAAAAAGATCACTTGGTCTCGTTGCTAGAAATTCTCAAAAATTGCAGTAATTCGGGAAAAATTTTTATCAAATCAAAATCGAATCGATAAAAATACAATTAGATACACTTTTCGATAAAAGTTCCTGTTTCTAAGGTACACAAAACTGCCTCCGTCAAATTCACGTCACGTCGATCGATATTTGACAAATGATAGAAGCTTCTTTCTCATTATCTGTCGTTAATATATTCAGCTGTTTCGCGGGCGTAGGATTTTCATGCGCGGAAGCAGAATCGTGTCTCTGGAGATTCGAGATAAGAGCATATAATGAGACGAGATAGCAGACGATTGCAAAGTCCTGCCTCAACAGAGACGTGGGAACAAGAACGTGTAAACACGTGGATCGCCTGCTCGTTCCATTTTTTTTCCCTCCCTGCCTCACCTTCTTATGTATGTATACATCTCCTGTTTCGTGTCTCTTCGTGGCTCGACAACGCCCCGACTACCGATCGAGAAACTTGCGCAAGCAGTGAATATCGATGAATCATCGTGGGATCGAACCGATTACCATTAGAAACGATTAGATATATCCGTATCGAGAATTTTATTGTTGATCTTGGACCAGGAATTTTATCGTTGAAAAATTATGTCTCGTTTCTGAATGATACAAGGTGGGCCAGAAGTCACTTTCTGATTTCTATTAACCGTAGGTTCTTTAAAAATAAATGGAAATATAAAATTGAATTAGGAAATTATTTGTTGTCTCGATTAGTGTTTTTGCAATGATTTTCTTTTAATTAGGGAAACTAACATCCGTGAAATGGCCGTTCACGAATTTTCAGCTCTTTTCACGGCCTTTGTTATTAGTGTACTTAGATCTTCAGGTGATAACGCGTTTATTTCTTCCGTGATTTTTCGTTTCAACCCTCGCAGGGTTAAAAATGACGACAAACGAGCACGCTTGAGATCTTTGGGACCCTCAATTTTCGACCTTTCCCTTCGAAATCTCACTGTACACTGTCGAGAATGCATTTCTCGAGACACACTCGCTTCGTTTTCGCTGTAAAATGAACAAAACACTGAAGTCTCTTCAGCTCAACGCCCTTTCAGATAAATCCACAAAAAATAATCCAGTGCTGTAAGGTCGAGCGATTTCGCTGATCACGGCGTGTCTCGAAATCTGAAATAAGGCGATTTGGAAAAAGACTTAATTTCCACAACGCTTGCACGCTGACTGGGTGTAGACTTATCCATTGTAAGCTTTTTAAACTT
>NW_017100188.1:678493-719818 GCF_001263275.1 Habropoda laboriosa | reverse complement strand
TTTCAAAATGAGAAAGTGACGAATAACATTATGGGTCTCTTTTGACCCATACTGGAATTTTTACTGTATGTATTTCAGAACTGATCATTAGGTAATAAATATCATCTTACAAGAAAAAATCTTGGAACTGTCGGGAAAAGTACTCCAATTCGGAGTAGGGTGGGCGTAAAATAAATTGAACGTTTCTACGTTTCCACAATAATATATTTTACTCAAATCGGGCGTCGTTCGCAAAAGTATGTTGATGATCTCGGGAAGAGTGAGGACGCGTCGTCCTGCCCCTACGCGAACAGGCCCAGGGAAAGGCCCAAAGGGGCGGAGTCACCCCCACCGAGCGCGCTGGGCCTGGCTTCACCGTCTTCGGGACGGATTTTCTCACAGAACAAAAAATATGAATGTTTTATAAATATATTATTTACTTTGTTTATGTACATTGTGTACATAAAATTGTATTTCTTTTTTTATCGTATTGTAGTATCGGGGCCTCCACACCCAAATAGAAAACCTCGAAGGGAGAACAGAGAGGGAGTGGTTGGCGTAGAGCGCAAAGCCTCGGCTTGCTAAACCGAAGGTCCCGGGTTCGATTCCCATTGGGTCCCTCAATATTTTTCCCTAGGTTCCTACAATATGTGTGAACATATATGCCTTAGGCATGTTATTATACACTTTGAGCTGTATTTGATATCATTTCCTACGAATTTGTAGCATCTCGAACATATTTACGCTGTTGTTTAGCTGCTTCGATCTTTTCTCCTCGCTGTTGTATTCTGTCTGTCCTAAAGACGTTAGGAGTTAGAACGAGTTAGGTGTTACAGCGATAAGATTAAGCCTAGCGAACGAGCAGACGTTACCGCCTCTTCGTTATGCTTCAGACATGGGTTAAAAGTGACCCGGCATTGGCTGGGCGAGGGTTAAGGGTTTAGGTCGAATCTTAATGAGAGTTTTGAGGCTTTCACGATCTGGGTTGTTCGAGTTACTAACCCTTATATTCTCACTCACATTTTCCACCTTTTCAATTTTGAATTAACCTGTGTATACAAATTTTATGAAATCGAACTCAGTGAAAAATATTTGTTTTCAGATATTGACTTTCAAATGAAAATCAGTGAAATTAGGAAAATCGAGGAAAAATTGTTCAGGTTTGAAAGGGTAATTAGATCTTATTACTAGTGATTTTGGATTTATGAAAGTTCGATTGTTAGCTTATTATTTTTTCCTGAGGAGATAAATTGGAATTTTTGGAAATTTGTAGGAAACGAATACATCAGTTTTTGTTCGAATAATATTAGGTTATGAACAGACAACAAAGATTCCACTATTCATTCGCATAAACGTGTTCGTGGCCACGACATAATCTTCACGTGAGGTACAGACAACAAGCAACAGGAAGCGTACCAGTTCCATTTCCTATCAACTCCATTATTCTTCTCCGCCATTAATTTGACGGTGAAGGCGTAATAGGGAATTATGAAGGTGTTGAAATTGGAAATTGGAACGGCACGATACGCAGATGATTAGTGTGCAGACATTCGCGTGATACAGTGGCCTAGCACTCTTTCATCTTACAAAATCTATCAACGTCTCCGAGAAAAGTAAAAAGCAACTAATGTTCTGAAATAGAAATATTTCGAAAGTTTCAAAAATATTAATACATCCATTTCGTTCTAAATATAAACGATAATTGTCATTTAAATGGCACAATTATGTAAATTTTTATGCAAAACACGCAGAACGATGAAAAATTTTAGATTTCTCGAGCTGCTGCATTCCTTCTGTTGTCAAAGGGTTAATTGGCAATTTTTAATTTCAATGATTTTGATTTTTGATCGTTTGAAATTTGGCCTTTTCATAATTTTAGATTTTCATAACTTCAAATTTTCGTAAATTTACATTTTCATAATTTTAGATTTTTCAAATTTTTACTATTTACCGATTGACCTCTTCACTGAGGATTTTTACCATTAAAAAAGTGAACCGAATGAAATTTGAATTTTTAGAAATTACGAATTATGAATCGAATTTAATTTTGTAAATATAAGTTAAGATTAGACATCGTTTGCTCTCGTGTCCTATACTAAATCAGTTAGTATCAGTTAGGCACTACCTTGTATTAGCAAATCAACTCGACATCGCGAAAACGATTTCGAGATCATACGAGAGCGTCGATTCGACAAACCAGTGGGAAACTAGGAATCTAACGAGGTCATATCGTATAGTGCTTCTGTGTTCCTTCCCAGAATACGCCACACCCTTCGACTTCACGAATCACGAGACACACGATTCACGCTCGACGCTCGCAAGGACGACGGCGTCGTTTCTTCCTCAAGCGACTCGCACAACTTTTTTCTATTCCACGAGCTCGTGAATCATGCCGCTGTGTTCCATGTTTTCACACGTATCGTTGTAGCGAAAGGTGTTAAAATACCTGTTGCCTCAGTCTAGCTACTTGGACGATGAAGTGAAAAAATTCTCCTTCTTTTTCTTAACCGGACACTTTACCGTGGAATTTATTACAATATAGTATAATGCAGCGACAAAAGAGATTATCCTTGCGAAATGTTATTCTAGTAATTTTTTTTGTAGTTTTTAGTTGCTCGAATTTTTTGCACATTCAGCTAATAAAATGTATTCTGAGCTTGTTTAAATATATTTCGAGGTAAGTGAATTTTAATTTCACCTGCTTGGAATATTTTTTCTTCCAGTTTCAAGATTAAAGTCTTGCATAAATCCTTTCTAATTTTATACAGTTTCAAAAATACTGATTCGTCGATTTTTTGGGTAATACTAAGATTCGTAACATTTCTCGTATTAATATTTTCCTATGATACTTCTTAGCGCTTATTTATCGATACTTTTTTTAACACTTTGTATCCGAGTAATGTTTCAACATTTCCTTCCACCGATTCGATAATTATGCAATAATTATAATTTTCCATGAATAATTTAGTATTACTAATTTTGTGAGAAAGTGAAACGTTAGATTTGCGAAATTTGTGAAATTTTATAAAATACAAGTAAATTCTTTTTTCGTTTAGAGTTTCCGGAACGAATGCTCGTTCGTATGTCTTCCTTTCTTCCTTTCTACGTTTTACTTAATCAAACTCCTAATCGAAACCGGAAGTCTTGAGTCTATCGAGGATCCACCGCGATGGAGCGAAATAGTCGCGAGGATTTACCATGAAACACGACTGTTCTCACCTCGGAAGAACGAAAAGAAAATACGGTAAATGGTTCAATGTCGATCGATGGAAGGCTCAATTGATTCAAGTATAATGTAACCGTAACGTAAGCGTGTGAACGTAAGAACTCGTCTGCTCCCACTTCATTACAGATGCACCTGAGGAAAATTCACCGGCATAATTAACGGTGAAAAGTAATGTTCGATATAAGTCTGTCTCAATCGTTTAACACCGGGGAAAAGAAAATAACGAGGGCGATATTCAATTAAAGTTTTCGCCGGAACGAACAGAGTTTGCCGTTAATTAATATTTAGTAGGAAAGGTCCAGGTGTTTCGTGAAAATTTTCACTTCATTTGGTGCTTTTTTCGAAAAGAATTATGAAGACTGTCGCGTTGAAAAATTGGAAAATGTCGGGTAACTTGGAAAGAATTGGCGAATTATCTAGATAATTCTCGAATTCGTGTGGAAAATCTTGGAAAAATTGAAACACTTCTATTTATTTGGTCGGTATATTTTTAATTAATGGTAAGTATTTTTTAAAATAAATAGTCGATAAAAGTGAATATTTTGGTGAGTATAAATAATGACTAATTAAATCGCATTTTGTCGGTACAATGTTTTTTTGGTCAATGAAATTAAAATTTTTAGTTAGCTTGGGATATTTTATTACACACACTGAGCATCTATTTAAAGTACTGACAAATTATTACGTTTACGAATCAAGGTAATACTGACCACTTATATTACGTACTGACGTTTTACTTTAAATACTGACCATTTATTTAAAACGCTGATTAAACATTTTTTAAAATACTGACCCAATGCATAGCAGCCAAATTAAAATATTAAAAAAGAAAGAAGAAAACTTGATGGAATTGCTAGAAACCTTCTTCATTGTAATTACTATAAGTTCAGAAGTTAATAATTAAGTATCACACGCCGCATTTTCAAAAATTAATAATTATCACATTTTCGAAAATTCAAGGAATAACTCGATTTGAGGCCAAACGAGGCCTCAAAAATTTCTCCGGCAACCCAATTACAAAATTAGGTAAATCCGAAAATTCGGATAGCCTTCGTCCATCTACCAAATCCATCGTTTTAACTCCACTCCCGTTAGAAGTTCGATTCTTATCGGCGATCAAAGAGAACGAGTCTGTTGGCATTAATAGTCGCTCGTTTCCTCGCTGTTTGTTCATCACCGACGTAAATCGTCGTCTGTCTATTAATAAGCTTCCTTGGTCCTGTGTTCTTGACCGCGCGATTGCGCTCACAGCTAGATTCCACGTTCCCTGACCGAGGGAAAGTGGCGGAAGGCAAGGTTGCGTGTGCACAGAGATGAGATCCAAAGATATAGAACGACACGACGTGCATGGAACCGAGAGATAGAGGTAGCAGTTGAAAGGGTGAGTGATCTCGAGGGGAGAATACGGTTGGAGAGGATGATCGGTACAGCGTGAAGGTATAGAGAGCGACAAGGAAATAGGTGGCCGAACTTTCGTATTCTGCTATTCCTAAGGACGAAAGAAATCACGAAAATTCACTGGAACAGCTGTCAGACGTAGAATTTCACGCACTGTCGTCGTTTGGAGCAAGTTATGTTGACATTGAAGACAGCGCGTTTAGTTTACGATAATAGCAGAATTTTTATACACCAGGAATTTTTCAACGTCTTCGACAATCCTTGAAACGTCGATGCGGAGCATGTATTGCTGCAGAAGGAAATCATTTTCAGTAATTTCTTTAACACGTTCCGTGCCGCGTGGGTCGCATACGCCCCACTATGGTCTTTCCGTTCAGGCCATCTGATATTTCGGCCTTTTCCTTCCGCTAACTTAAACTATGCAACTACGGCGATAATTTGTTAAAACAAAAATTTTTCCTTCGCTCTATAGCATATCTTAAACGTTACCTTTTTCTCGATAACAATGATTTTTGCAATCTTATAAATATTGGAAGACATATAGGGCGAAAAGCAAAACTGTTAGTCTCGACAATGTGGGACGCATGCGACCCACGCGGCGTGAACGGAAAGTCACCGAAAATCGGTCTGGCATGGAACGTGTTAAGCAAGTTTTAAAGAAAAGTGTCTATATCTCGGAAAGGAAGAGCTTTCGGACGTATGCTTATGTGACCTTTTTTACGGTACCTAAGTTTAGCCACCTATTCGCTTGTCACCCTGTACACGTCGAATTAGGACGAATGTAGACTTTTCCTAAAATTAGAATAGTGAAATGATTGCTGTTTAGAGATAGTTCATTCGTGAAATGATTTTCTTGTTTTTTTACGGCGTTTACTGAAGTCTCTTTTTGTGATTGTGATTTAGCGTTGGTGTAATTCGTGAAATTACTTTCTGTTCATCGAAGTGACTTTTTTTTATGCGATAGGTTGATTTTCAGTCAAAATTATACATAGTTGCTTCGTGGAATTGTTTTCTGTTTTCGTTTTGGTGATTGGATGATTTCTGTTGCAAGGTTTCACGACGATTTAGCTGCTTCGTGAAATTACTTTTCCGGTGCTCGTGGATTTCTTCTTTCTGTGATTGGACGATTCTCGTAAGGTCCTCTCGTGGTTTAGCGTTGCTTTAGAATAGTCAATGATTTACACGCAGAATTTGCTGGAAATGGGACCCGATTGCGATACGGAGCTTCAGTGCGTGCGTACGTCACCAATGAGTGACGATCGGCCGCTTCTCAATTGTTGCACGCTGGTGTCGCGGTGTAAATAGTTCTCGTATGAAACTTTACATATTACAGAGGAAGTCTGTCAATGGGTTTCTTTTCTGCGATCCCACCTCTCACGGTTAAATCCGTGGTTGAGTTGCAACAGAATTTTTGGTGGCCACGTTCGATTTATCTACACCGATCTACATAGATCTTCACTTATAGCAGATCTGCAGTTGTTCGCACTTCGCTACAGTTCGATTCTATTAGCTCGTAACAGAAGGTGAACTTTCACCGGAGTCGAAGGACCAAGAAACGATGAAACGTTGATGGGAAGGGAAGAAGATGATAATTAACATATATTCGCATGCTCTTTAGCCGTGACGCGGTCAGGCGAGGAGTCTGTCGGTTTCGAGAGCCGTGGTATTAGCATGATAAAAGCAGAAACGGTAGGAGAACAGTTCGTAAGCAACGAGGCGGATGCGTTTCCACGCGTGCTTGGCCTGTTATACACGTTGTGTTGCGTTGCCTTGTGTTCCACCGTATCGAGATCCTATAGTCATGTTCCGTTGCCTGGTTCATTGCAGCGTCTGTGGCACGGGGATGCCAAGGAAGTGATCGGGCCAATTCGCGTGGTGCATCGCTACGTTAACATGGTGGAACAGACAGCTGAGTTTTATAACACCACCAGTAGAACAACCGAGAAGGTAAGTGAAATTCTTCCTATTTTTTCTTTTTTTTTAATTAATCTTTGTACTTTGTTATTGGACACTTTGAAAATACGGAAGAATTTGGAACCACTGTGTATCGTAAGTTGCACCAATTGGTCCAATTCACGAACAATTCAATATTGGTGCAAATAGACAAACTTTTGGCCAGTAGTGTGTACAATTATTGTGTAAAATGATAGAGAGAATTTGATTTTTACTCTTCAATTTTCGTACGAACTCCCATTTTCTAATCGAGAGGGTTTTAAGGGTTTTTCGGAGGAGATCTTTAGTCGAATATTTTAATTGCGCCAATTTTTATAGCAATGATTGGTAGGATATGGTAAAATATTCGAAAACAATAATTACCGTAATATGGTAAGATATAATATATAATAATTAATAATTCTCAATCCTGAAAAATTTCATTTCACTTTGGGTTTCATTTATTACGATTTCGGATCTTAATAAAAAGAAGTCGTTTCTTTTGTTCGAGTGAAAGGAACTTTATTTTATCAGTCTTATCATTTTATTGTCATTTGTAATGTTCTGTTAGGTTCACGGGTGTCTGCCAGCTATGGGATACAGTTTTGCAGCGGGAACAATCGACGGACCGGGATCATTCGCGTTCGAACAAGGCACGACTACGGTCAACCCCTTGTGGAACGCGGTTAGAAACTTGCTGGCGACTCCCACGGCTGAGGACGTGAAGTGCCACGGCGCTAAGCCCATTCTACTTGCCACTGGACGCGTAAGTACACCGAAAGAAAAATCTTCAACGATCTTTTCAGCGATATTTACTTAGATATCAATTTTTTTTTAAATAATTTACAACAGAAATTTACAAGTCCCTTGAAAATTCACGACACCCAAGAACATAGGTTAAATTTTCCAAACTCTTTTGTGGAATGTTATTTTATTCGTTTACTTATTTCTGAAAATTCTTCAGACGAATCGAATTCGGAAGAAATTGTAATTACGAAATGACACTTCAAACAGCGAAAAATTTCTGTCCGCGTTACAAAATAATTTCTCAAATAGAAAATATCGATCACTGTGGTAAATTAAGGTTCAATTTCTGAAATCTTCAACGATCTTTGTTTGGACATCGATCTCTTTAGAATTTTTGTAAAATTCACTTCTTCAGACGTTTTCGTGGAATATCATTTGACACGTTGATTTACGAAAATTCTCCAGATGATTCTGCCGTACGAGTGGCAGCCGAAAACAGTGGCCACGCAGGTTGCCATGATCGGGAACGTTGTCATCGCCGGTGTGCCAGGAGAATTCACAACAATGTCCGGAAGAAGATTGCGAGAGGCTATCAAAACGGTCATGAACGATGCGTCCGACGACGAAACCTCCGTTATAGTCGCCGGTCTCTGTAATACTTACAGCGATTACGTCACTACGCCGGAGGAATATCAAGTAAATCGTGGATCATCCTCACCGTTCGCTTCCTTCCGACGTTTTTCGAATAATCTCCCTAACGACTTTCATTAGCATCGCTGATCATATCCGTTACATTCGTACTACAATCTTTAATTATTGTGCTGGTGATTATGAAAGTGGTTTAAGTGAAAACTCCAAGACACTTCAATTTATCGTTTATCTTGCGCTGCGTCGATCTTTTCACAGAAAAGAGTTATCATTACCTAATGAAAAAATGTCCCTTAACCCTTTCGCGGCTAGCGCCGGGTATATCCGGCATCCACTAAATGCTTCACACTGTCTTGCGCCGGTTATATCCGGCATCCACTAAATGCTTCACACTGTCTTGCGCCGGTTATATCCGGCATCCACTAAATGCTTCACACTGTCTTGCGCCGGTTATATCCGCCATCCGCTAAGCGCGTCGCCTCAACAACTCAAAGTGAAGATTTATTTTGAAATACAGAACAAGGCCTCAACAACATTCCCTTTATCCGATACACCCTTAAGTCCTCTGCTGTTCCAACGAAATCCTCCAAGATTTTACACGGACACACTAGGAGCTCCAAAAACGCGGGACACTCTTAATGCGTACGGTGTGCACTAACGGCACGACGACCCGTTTGTTAGTGGTGTACCGATGGCTAGTTCCGCCGTCGCGAAAGGGTTAATACACCCAAAGGGAAAATTCTAAATGTCTTCGAAGCTGAGAAATATACGACTTAGGCCACTTTCATAGTCACAATTATGCCTCTATCATCTGAACCCTTTCAGTATCACGCAACGAAACAATTCTTTCCCTGGAGTGATGGTTTTAGTTTTTAACACTAGAACGAAGCTATTTCTACCGAAACTTATAATTTAGATGCCGGCGGTAAGCTTGTAAAAAAAGTTGTCAGTTGTTGCGGTTCTTCCCTTCGCAGTAAACGGTTCGATAAGTTTGAGTACGACAAATTCACTTAGAAGTTGTAAAGACGTGCGAGAAGTTGTACGAAACGAGAAAAGTGGTTAACTTGGGTTCGGTAAACAAATTGTAGGATCATTTTACACTTTGACTCGTACCAGTCAGTTTCACTGGTGTATAAGTAGCCATGATACAAAATTATTTCGATTCTGAATGAAACCGAAAAAAATAAAATTCACAGTACTCTTTCTTTAGTTATTGCTGTAAGAGTCGTGACACCATTTCGGGAAAAAAGTGTAGCATGAAGTAGGAATTTTAAAACGAAATAGTGAAACCAGTCGTTTTGACTGGTGTGGTAGTTCTAGTGTTAAATATATTTTTTTCTTTTGCACTTATTTATCCTCCTGCGGAAAAATTTGGAATATATATACGGACGTACTGTTGAAAGGGTTAAAGACCGTTAAAATTACTCAATTTACTTGAGGATAAATGTTAAATCTGCTTTAGAGAAAGTTTTATTTAAATTTAGGAAGAAAATGAATTTAATTTTGATTTGATAAAATTTTGTATATGGAAATGGATAAACTCAGGTTGATGATAATTAACCCTCGAGCGGTCTTCGGGTCTTTTTTGACCCACCGCCTTTTTATATTTTTAGTCATTTTTGCTGTTACCAAGTTTACGTTCCTTGACATTATTTTAAACGTTTATTGTCTAGGTTCATATGTCGCGTTGGAAACAAAAATGATTGCACATAAGGTCTTAAGTCCTTTTTCACCCAAAAGTCTCAAGTGTACAGTCAAAACGAAGAACGCAGTAGGGTTAACAATGTTCAATTGTAATAGTACTCTTTTTTACTTCGAAATTAATTACTGGAAACTAATAAAATACGTAGTGTCAAAAAATTCACTGGTTACTATAATCCATTACAATTTCTTGTTCGAACTTTTCAGATCCAAAGATACGAGGGTGCATCGACAATATTTGGTCCTCACACGCTCACGATATACTTGAAGCAATACCAAGAGCTCGTGACAGCTGTCCTTCTAGTAAGTACGCTATTGAAACACCCCACGCGATTTTCCTGAAATAAATCGTCCACGAAACAAGGAGAAACAAACCTAATATTAACAATAAATTGATCGTGACTGTAGAACAAGAATGTGGAATCTGGTCCAGCGCCTGAAGATCTAAGAAAGAAGACACTCCTTACTTTCGTGACACCCGTTCTATACGACACACCAAAATGGGGCAGGAATTTCGGTGATTGCATCAAACAACCACAGAAAGTCGCTACGTCAGGTGACGTCGTCACTGCAGCCTTCGTAAGTTTACTAAATTAATACTAAGAAAACCAAAAAAAATACCTATTTATTATACGTGTGTATGTACACTGTTTAGAAAAAAAAATTGCAACACCTGAGAAATGAAATCGCACAAATCTGAAATGTATATATATCTTGTTTGGGGCATTGACAGAGATGAATAATTAAAATTTGCTTAAAAGAGGTTTCACTTGTTTAAAAAGGGTCATTCTTTCCTCAGAGTAGCCTGAAAAACATGTGATTTCTAGATTTGTGTAACCCTAATTTTTATATAGGTGTTGCAATTCTTTTGGCGAGCTGTGTATTTTATTCAGCACTGAAGAAAGCAGTATTAAAAGTGACTGTGACCTAGTTATACTCTGTTCAAAATAAGAGTAACCTCGCTTCGCGCACGGGACGTGCCTAAGGCAGGGCTATAACCACTAGAACGTCCAAAGCCCCACTTAACCGCTTACGTTTTTCTCCGTCCTACCCTCTGCTACGCTCTCCGTCTATGCGCAGAACGGACGAGAAACGGTCCGAGAGCGAGGTTACTCTTATTTTGAACGACGTATAGATATATGTGTATCGTACATTGTGTAAATGTATGAACGTTGAGCGAAACATCGACATTATGGAATTTGGATAGAGTGTGCATGTTGTGCAACGCCATCTTGAAAATGGCAACACATTCGTTCGTGGTCCATTGAACAAAATGAAGGATATTCAGTCGTAATGTAGCGTGGCTCGCGTAAATATAGACGAATTTCATTTAGATAACTCCTGTGACCGTGTGAATTTCGATCGAAGTTTGTTTTGAACTCGTATCATTTGGTTATTGTGAAACTTAATTTCATTACTATGAAACTGATTGAAACGAAATTTTGGACAGAAATTCTATTTTATTTTTAACCCTTGTTTCGTCGGGTTTGATGACTATTGAATTTTTACTTAATTTAATTAACATGTTTTTAACGCGAGTTTTATTTTCTTTTTGTTTCATGATTTAAGATTTTTTAAGTTTCACGATTGCAGAATTTTAAATAAAATTTTTCACAGAAGACTCAATTCTTTTTTAACTATGATTTCATGAAGTTTGATAACTATAGAATTTTTATTTAACTTCATTAGAATGAAACTGATTGAAAGAAAATTTTTGACTGGAGTTCTATGATTCTTATTTAGCTATAATTTCCTGTAGTTTAATGGTTGTGTATTGCTGCGATTCATTTCATTCTGACTTTATCAAACTCATCGTGCCACTTTAATAATCTACTTAGAATATAAATTCTACATTTGTCCACTTAAACATCGATTACTTTCAAGTCTTGTAATTTACGGTTCGTTCTTTTGTCAAAAACGTGACGTTGTTTCGCGAGGAAGAAAGTATCAAAAAGAATTGTATAAACACGGTGTCACATAATTCTGATTTTATTTCTTCCAGACTGCTGCCAACCCACGCAATAACCTGATGACGGAGGACACATTCCTGACAGTTGAGAGATTGACAGAGGGTGAAGTATGGGTGCCAGTCGCTACTGATGCCAATTGGGAGACCAGGTACACATACTTATTCCATAATCCACAGTCCAAACCCTTAAATGAGCAAATAAACATTTTGAACCTATATACATCTTTTGTCATGAGAAAAGAAACCAACAAATTTTTCTAGATCAATAATCTCTCATTAAAATTTCTATTTTCTGGGTGTCAAAAGAAATATTGAATTGTTTGAAAGCACAGTGTGTAAGAAGAAATACAGGATGCTTCTAAAGAATGTTTAAACTTGCATGAGTTAGGAAAGTAAAAAAATTCTCTATTTTACTTTACAGTGAAAAAGTTATAAGAATTATTCTTTTATGTAGTGTATGATAATTCAGGCTAGGTGATAATATAAGAAATACAGAATTTTTGTGGCAATTAAGGTGAAAGTAAGGAATGAGAGAGAGAGAGAGAACAAATTTTTCTAACTTAACAATCTACCATTAAGATATATATTGTCTAAGAGAGAGAGGGAGAATGAGTGAGAGTGAAAGAGAGAGATAGAGGAAGAGAGAGAGAGCAAATTTTTCTGGCTTAACAATCTAGTATTAAAATATTTATCGTCTGAGAGAAAGAGGAGGGGGGAGAGAGAAAGAAGAAGAGAGGGAGAGAGAGAAAAAGAGAGAGAACAAATTCTTCTAGCTTAACAGTCTACCATTAAAATATATATTATCTAAGAGAGAGAGAGAGAGAGAGAGAGAGAGGGAGAGAGAGAATGAGTGAGAGTGAAAGAGAGAGATAGAGAGAGAAAGCAAATATTTCTGGCTTAACAATCTACCATGAAAATATGTAGTATCTAAGAGAGAGAGAAGTTTCCATAGAAATCAATAGCAACCCAAAAAATTGAGGCGAAAACCATCTAAACGGGAAGCTAAGAGTATCGGTCAGAGAATATCAGGCTTTGCAGACGGACAAGTAATAACGATATATCTCTCCTTATTACGTTGGCTTTACCATCGATATAGGTTCGAATGGACGAGGACATCCGTGATTCTTGGCTCGAGTCAGGTGACCATTACGTGGCAAGTCCCTGAAGATATCAAAACCGGTGAATATCGTATCAGGCACAACGGCTACTACCGCTATATACTCGGTGGCACCTACCCTTACTACGGTGTATCGAACCACTTCCAGGTAAATTGAAAACCGCGCATGAATGTTGGAAAACTCGATCCCTTTCTTCCTTTATTACTATTTTTCCTACGATCCGGCGAATGATGTTTCTTCCTTTGATTATTTCATACGAAACATTCTTCTTTTCCTTCTTTCTTTTTTTAAGGATGCTTCACATTTCTTTAACACGCTGAATGTTTTTTCTGATTTTTGATATTTAGAGAATTTTTTTCAATCTGGTGTATTAGTAAATTTTTTGATTTAGTATTTCCATGTTTAACATTTAAAGGGTTTTTCTAATTTAGTATCTTGATTTGAAGAATTTTTGGAATCGCTGTTCTTTTGAGATTTTTCTGCCAGTCACGTTACGTTTTCTATTGACCGTTTCAGGTTGTAACTAATAGGTCATGCACTCGTGGACAGCGTTACTATGAATAATCAAGTAGTGTTATTTTAGTCCTGAATGAAATGCTTACGCTTAATTCACGGCTGAATCGGGGATAATTCGGTCGGTGAAGGCCATACGATAGCACAAGAAATCTCCTACCTTCCCCTCACCTACATTTTCTTCTTGTACAGTGTTGTAATATAACGATGTAATGACATGTGATCTCTTTGAACAGTAGCTGCATTATTCAGATAGACTTATTTAAGTCTAATTTAAGTATAATTAATATATACAGCGATGTATTTTCTTAAGAGAAATCCGTAGAATAAATTAATTGTTCAACGTGATAGCAGAGAATAAAAGAGAATTTATAGAAATATCAGTGTTATTTATTTTTTTTCTTTCAATGGAAAATTTGACAGTTAACCCTTTCATTTGGGAATTTAGGAACTTTTGTCATCTTTCCTATCCAGACAATTTTTTTTATTACCTTTGATACTTTTATTATTAGAAATTTCTATAATCTGTAGCATTGCTGTTATTGGAAATTTTTACAACTTTAGCATTGCTATTACAGGAAATTTTTATTATTCTTAACATTACTATTACTGGAAATTTTTATACACTTTAGTATTGCTATTATTGGAAATTTTTATTATTCTTAACATTACTATTACTGGAAATTTTTATAAACTTCAGTATTGCTATTATTGGGAATTTTTACAACTTTAGCATTGCTATTACAGGAAATTTTTATAATTCCTAACATTACTATTATTGGAAAAAATTTATAATTCTTAATATTGCTATTATAGGAAATTTTTATAATTCCTGACATTACTATTATTGGAAAAAATTTATAATTCTTAATATTGCTATTATAGGAAATTTTTATAATTCCTGACATTACTATTATTGGAAAAAATTTATAATTCTTAATATTGCTATTATAGGAAATTTTTATAATTCCTGACATTACTATTATTGGAAAAAATTTATAATTCTTAATATTGCTATTATAGGAAATTTTTATAATTCCTGACATTACTATTATTGGAAAAAATTTATAATTCTTAATATTGCTATTATAGGAAATTTTTATAATTCCTGACATTACTATTATTGGAAAAAATTTATAATTCTTAATATTGCTATTATAGGAAATTTTTATAATTCCTGACATTACTATTATTGGAAAAAATTTATAATTCTTAATATTGCTATTATAGGAAATTTTTATAATTCCTGACATTACTATTATTGGAAAAAATTTATAATTCTTAATATTGCTATTATAGGAAATTTTTATAATTCCTGACATTACTATTATTGGAAAAAATTTATAATTCTTAATATTGCTATTATAGGAAATTTTTATAATTCCTGACATTACTATTATTGGAAAAAATTTATAATTCTTAATATTGCTATTATAGGAAATTTTTATAATTCCTGACATTACTATTATTGGAAAAAATTTATAATTCTTAATATTGCTATTATAGGAAATTTTTATAATTCCTGACATTACTATTATTGGAAAAAATTTATAATTCTTAATATTGCTATTATAGGAAATTTTTATAATTCCTGACATTACTATTATTGGAAAAAATTTATAATTCTTAATATTGCTATTATAGGAAATTTTTATAATTCCTGACATTACTATTATTGGAAAAAATTTATAATTCTTAATATTGCTATTATAGGAAATTTTTATTATTCTTAACATTGCTATTACAGGAAATTTTTATAATTCCCAACATTACTATTATTGGAAAAAATTTATAATTCTTAATATTGCTATTATAGGAAATTTTTATTATTCTTAACATTGCTATTACAGGAAATTTTTATAATTCCCAACATTACTATTATTGGAAAAAATTTATAATTCTTAATATTGCTATTATAGGAAATTTTTATTATCCTTAACATTACTATTATTAGAAACTTTTATAATTTTTAACATTGCTACTATTGAAAAGCAACTAATAACAGACGCACAATGAAAATATGTACTAATAGATCATACGTTAGTCCCGAGGAAAATTCATTTTATTGGAAATTTTCGCTACGCAACGAACAGAATGAAAGGTAATTAAAAATAATCAGTGAGGAAAAAGCATATGAAATGCTAGGCGTCGATCATGAATATCTGTAAGTGGAATCAAAGTGGATTTACGTAACTGCCTGCAATGAGTTTCAAAGATCAGGATCCGTCGTAGCACGAACAAAAGCAAGAATAACACGTTCTTCGAAACGAAATAGTAATAGGATAGAATCGAACGGAAGGAAATGAAGTTTCTCCCAGAAGAATTAATTAAATTCAAAAGTTTGCATTTTATTCCAACAAAGGCAATTCCAGGAAACGTTCATGTTGATCCCATCTTAGTAAAACTGTCTCGATATCTTTTATTCCACGTGGAAACCGAAGCACCGATCGATGTTAAATAAATTGATTCGATACGAAGAATGTAAGCAATTTCTTTGGAAAAAATTTCCATCGACCTTTCTCTTCAATCACATTTTAGTACGAATTAAAACGTTAATTTGTATCTCCAGAAATACTATCGAATTGTAATTTCATATCAGGGTCGGTATTAAGAATTTTTCTGATTACTATATTTTAGTTCTGAGGTGGGTGAGGAACGTCGTTACACTGTTTTCACCTCAATTTATTAAAGTGCAAGTGTATGGTCGGCGTACAATTGGTCCAGAAAATACAATCGTTTACTTTGTTAATTGTCCCGGCGGCAGCGGTTCGGCGGGTACGTCGCGATGGTCGGTAAAAGAACAAACTGTCTCGAAGTGTAGGCGTAAAGGAACAAACTGTCCGGAGGTGTAGGCGTACTGGGTTTTTATATTGTTAGGACAGGGAGACAGGAGTAGCGATAGATAAAGGTAGAAGTGGAGAAAGTGTTGGAAACGGAAAATTCGTTCGTCCTCGTGCGAACCTGGATGACACTGTGCGCTTCTTAGGCCACTCGAGGACGAAGGCAAGTCTTAACCCGGGGAGAGATAAAAGAACGGAAACTAAAATCTGAAGGAGTTGGAAAAGAGAAGGTTCGCTTGGAAGAATAGAACGAGGTTCGGTAAGGGTTTGTTGACGACGACGTAACCGCCACAGTTCAATTTAAAGATTATTTACTTTCATAATTAAGAAATGTTTCTGAAAAACATAGATATATATATGTACATAATAATGTATACGTTTTGGAACGCCCAGTATGAACTTTATTTAAGGAAAAGGCACAAATACAGAACCTCAAAACCACGAAAAAATTTATCTCATTGATTCTTCAATTAAATCTCTTTCAAGCAGACCAACTTTGCTAAAAAAAACATTTTGTTTAATGTACCGTACACTAAATGCATGCTGCACAATTTAATCATTGGAAAATTTCTTAGAACGACAAATGAAACAAGCTGAAAAGGTCCAAAATCCGGATATTAAGGAGTGATAAGCAGTCAAGGCCAGGAAAAACCCGTTCGTTGCTTCGTTAACTGGTCTCGCCACATGAAACAAGGTTATAAACGGCGACATGAAAGCGCATTTATGGAATGCGGTGAACAATCCATAACGTCGAACCGTGTAAAATCCTGGAACAAGTTTCACGAGAAGAACCAATTAAGCATTCATCCGAGTTCGATCGAGGATGAAAAAATTTCACGGCAAGAAACGAGCCTCAATTATTGAGAGCAATTCGAATATGGCTGCACTCATTACCGCCCCTAATTGGACACCGTTGGTTGTACAAGTGAAGTCCGACGATATTTGCAATTATGGAATGTTAATTGTGAACACGAGAAGCATGATCGGAAGGAATGTCCTGGTTGCAGTATAATTCAATCGTGACTGACAATAAGTAGCAGGTTGACATTGAAACGAGGAATTTTGGGAAAAAGGAACTTTTGGGGGATATTGAGAAAAATTGATTTTCGGGGAATATTGGAAAACACGGATTTTTGGGGGAATATTGGGGAATTTCAGGTTTAATTGGAATAAAGTCCTGTTTGGAAATTGGAATAGAAATTTCATTTCCATTGAAGGATTTTTGAAGAATACTGGGTAAAACTGATTTTTAGGGAATTTTTGGTCCCATTGAAATTGAGTTTTGTTTGGAGTTTGAAGTGTTGCTAAAAATTTGATTTCCTTTGAAACCGGTATATTTAATTTAATTTTCTACAGGACACTGTGTTTCTGAAATTCAATTTGAGACTCGAATTTTTAAAGGGATCTTTTTTCTTCTAATTCGAATTGTTAGGGGTATTTAATTTCTTTTAGTACTTGAAGTTTCAGAGGATTTAATTTCTCAGAAGCAGTCGTAAATCAAGGGTAGAAAGTAACAAAGAAGCGACCAGCGAGCCTCGTATCGACGAATTCTCAGTCCACTAAACCAGCCACCGAGCGAAATGAAGCCAAAAGAAACCTGGAGAAGCTGCATCGTCATCGAGGAGTTAGATGACTTGAAGCGAACTCGACAGTTACGAACAGGAGTTCCACGGAGACTCCTCTTTTTCTGCAACAAGATAACGGCACTAAAAACAATAGGGAGGGGATGAGGAGGGTTGTTTCGCGAGCGAAATGAAGCGGAGACTAGATGGTGGAAAGGGGTTGCATCGGTCGCGAATGCCTTTTACGGGTTCAGGTCCACTGTGGGACCGACTGCTTCTAGACGATGAACCGCGAAACCACGTAGAGAAATCACAACGGAACACGAGTGGAAAAACTGTGGAAACGTTTTCGGAGGAACATTCCCGAGGGAAAATTGAAAAAGTAGCAGATGTGCAGTCCTTTTATGACATGCATTTGCGAGTGTTTGTGTGGGAGAAACAGTTTGGAGGAAATTTTGCAAAAGCTTGTTTAGTAGAAATTTGATTGGAAAGTTTAGGAAAAGTTGGTGCACCAATTTGGTACTAGAATATTGTAAAACTTGCCACAGCATAATAGTAATTAAATCAGAAAATCAATTGAAACCCACGTACTCAAAAGAATGTGAAAAGACCTCGACTAATTGTAAGGGATAGGTAATATGTACCCTAAATTCACTTAAATTGAAATCACAATTTGTTCTTTCAATAAAATTTCTGATCTATGAATAAAAGTTGTATGGTCTTTTATTTTTCGATTTATACACGTTTAATGACGGTAATCATCGTCTGGATGAGGTCTAGTAACTGTCGACTGGTAGATTGATTAAACTCTTATGCAAACAACAACGACGACACGAGCGTTATTAATAATTTATCGGTGGTGTTGCAAGGCGGCGATCGAACAGTATCTGCACGGAAGCGCAGTTGTCTCGATAATTACTGTTAATCGTGCTTAGATAACATTGGCCTAGAAGCTCAGCCTACAACGGCGACGTGAATTATTTTCATTGTTATTAAATCGTTATCATAGCGAATCGCGACTACGTGGTCATGCGAAGGTAGCCATTTTTTATCTTCCTTCACGCCTCTGTCTGCCATTACTGATCGTCAAGGTTAGGTTGATTAGTTCAAATGAAATAACTGTAGAACGTGTGTTGCTTGTGTTCCAATTTTGTTGCAGTGTATTGGAAGGTTTGACAAAAATTGGTTTTTAAATGTTTCGTTGAATTTAGTCATTTATTGCGGTGGAATTGCAGCCGGTAAGAAAGGAAGCATGGTATCTTCGTGAGTTGGCGAACCTGCTAGAGAGAGGGAGGATTAAATTCAGGAAATTCTAGGGATTCCCAGGAAAATTTCTAGGGAACTCTAGTGATTCCCAGGACAATTTCTAGGAAATTGTTATGATTCCCAGGAAAATTTCTACGAAACTGTAGTGACTCCCAGGGAACTCTAAGAAATTACAGCGATTCTCAGGGAAAATATAATTGTAATCGAATTCCCCAGAAAATATCCCAAATTCGCTAGAATTGTTTAGAAATTTTTCTGAGAGTCACTAGAATTCCCCAAATTTAATCCTGAAAGAGGAAAGCGAGGCTGATGATCCGTCTTCCCTTTCCTCCCTCTCTCTCTTTTTGTCTTTCAGTTTCGAGGATTCCTCAACGTAACATCGAGGACGAATGGTTCTCACTAGGACCTGGCGTCCGAATTTTCCTACCCGGTAGAACATGGCACGTGAAGCCTCAGACAGTTAGAGCAGAGAAACCCAGACTGTCATCCGGTTGGTTACTCACCACGACTTTTCTAACTCGCTGAACTTCTACGTTCACGCTTTTTTTCTCTTCCCGCTTTCCTTCACTGTACACCTCCGCATCTTGCCTAGTGTTTTAATTAAGCCGATCCTTCTTCGATAGAACGTTTGCCACTGTTCACCTTCCTATCCTCCTCCTTCCGTTTATTCGTCCTCCCGTTTACTTCCTCCTTTCCTGTCAGACAGGAAGTCTAGTGTGCTGTGACGAAGCGACGGAATGAAGAATATCTGTCCTTTTCCATAAAATTGCACGGTTTTTCTGAAACAATAGTATCACATTGAATATTCTTCAATATTCTCGGAACGCTGATCGATGTGACGATTTTTTGCCCCCAGACTTATTTCAATTTCAAAGAGGACTTATTCAGCCTCTATGCCACTGGTCTTTTGTGAATTTTTTTCGAATTCTAATTACCATCGAAGTGATTGATTTATTTTGCAATGCGCGTAAAAACATGTTTGTTATTCCTCGACTGATTGGTAGCAAGAAAATTGTCTTTTTCCAATACAATGACTATAATATCCTTGGGAGCTAAATTGATAAATGAATAGGATTGTTTTGCATAATCCAGGATACAGTGATTTAACGTCGAACGAGATAATTGTAATTTTAGCTCGGAATTACTTAGTGAAATGGTCGTTTCGTGCAGGCAGTTTGACGATTTCGCGAATCGTTACACTCCCGAGTAGATTACTACGAAAATAGAGAGGTGATACAAGCTTCATTTCTCCGATTAGTATGCTCGATTTAGGCGTCGAACGAGAGATATCGATCGAGGTTAGATTCAGTCTGAACGTGAAATTTTACCGTCCACCCAATTTCTTGCTACCTACTTTATCAAAAATAACTACAATTCTAACTCGTTAACATTTTTTTCCTCGTTCAGAAGTAAAATAATTTTAACTGTTTTTTTTTTTTAACTATGGTTATAACGTAGACAATTTTGTCCCAAATCCCCCCATCCCAAAAAAAACATAATAGAAAAAGAAAATTCACTCGTCTTAAAAAAAAAAATCAATTCTCTCCAAAAAACGAAAATTTATCTAGAACACTAACACCTGTTTCCTGTTCTAAAAAAAAAAATTCACACAAGCTCATTCGTTCACCCTAAACTCGACGAAAGCGATAAATTTCGACGTCGTTGAACCGTCGATTTGCCCCACGAATGTTTGTCTCTGGATCTTTAAAAAAAGAGAAACAGGAGGGAGGAAAGAAAAAGCGCTTCTTCTTCCAGACGAAGAAAAATTGCGGTCCATTTGGTGGAATAATCGGGCAAAGGAAGCGAAGATGGACAAACTGAAGGAGAAAAGAAGCGAAAGAAGCCACGAGGACGCTTTCGCTGATTGGAGGTGCGCAGAAGCGCCGGTGCTCGGCGTCGTTCGTTCCGACGAGGGCTGACACAGTCGTGATTCGCGCGGCGTCCGTGTCGGTTCGTCGTTTCTCGCGGATTATTCGAAGTTCCTCGATCGTTCCTACACGATTTTCCTACTCTCCAACAATTTACCTACGTGTCGATCGTAAATTTGGCAAATTTCGTATGATCAAGTTTGAACGAAGCTTGTCGAAGTTGTAGGATTGAAGATTCGGAGGGTGAAGCTGATTTATTCGAGCCGGAGGAAGTCGAAGAATGTTGGAAATGTAAAATTGACAGTGAAACTTGGCTTGGCTTGAACGCAAGAGGAATTCAAAAAATTGGAGAAATTTTGTTTGATACTTCTTGTGTAACTGACAGTGGAATTAATTAAATATTACAAAAGGAAGAATTTTCAATTTGACAAAATTAAAGAAGTTCGATGCAACAATTAGAAACATGAAGATTTTGAACTAGAAGTGTAAAACATTCATTTTACAAAGTAATCAGCGACCTAACCCTTGAATGTGTCAAATGCAACCCCAAAAGTCGACAAAATTATTTTCTTCCTCACAAACTTCCCCACTTTAGAAGAAAAACCCCTGCAGTCTATAGTAAATTCACAAATAGAAGATTATCTAAAATAAACCAACAATTACTGACTAGAAAAATGCATTAATTGCACCAAACAACCTTCCCAAACCTCTTCAAACCTTTCACCTGCCACAAACCTCTCGAAACAAAATGTATGAAACACCTCACAGAACTGAACTACCCTAATCGTCACCTAATCCTCACAATCTTCCAAAGAATGCCCAGCAAACTGTCAAAAGCACACATGGAATGACCTGTGCACCATGGATCATCCAGCGACCAATCTCTCCTCAAGTCTCTCAAACACCACATCCTCCACTCTGCAAGACTATCCGCAAGACTTCACGAGCCTGTACAACGACACTCGGAAAACGGATGCCTTCGAGGGAACGTTCACGATCACCTGTGCTCACAGAGACTCCCTATACATCGTGGTACCAGTGACCATAATCTACGTGTCGATTTTCGTGACAGGAACCATAGGTAACATCAGCACGTGCATCGTGATCGCGCGCAACAAGTCGATGCACACAGCGACCAACTATTATCTGTTCAGTCTGGCGGTGTCAGACCTGTTGCTGCTGGTCTCTGGTCTACCAGCGGAGATCTATATGGTCTGGTGCCAGTATCCGTACATCTTCGGCGAAGGATTCTGCGTTCTACGCGGCCTGGCAGCAGAGACATCGACTAACGCGACGGTTTTAACCATAACAGCGTTCACCGTCGAGAGATACGTGGCTATTTGTCATCCTTTTCTCTCGCAAACCATGTCCAAACTGTCCAGAGCGGTGAAATTGATCCTGGTTGTGTGGTTCGTGGCCCTCTCGTTCGCGTTACCGCAAGCTCTCCAATTTGGAGTTGTTCAACATCATCAGAATCATCATATAGTGATGTGTACCGTTAAGAACCCGCTGCAACATTCGTTCGAGATGTCCACGCTTTTGTTCTTTATCGTTCCTATGAGCCTGATCACCGTGTTGTATATATTGATCGGGTTAAAGTTGAGGAAGTCGAGTATGATGAAGAGCAGCCGTGGAAGGAGGCCTGGAGGGAGCTGTAGACACCATCCTGGAAGGTCGTCGAGGAGGGTGTTGAAGATGCTTGGTGAGTAGATTCAGTTGTAGTATCATTCCTCATCATCTGATGTTGAGAAAGATGTTAAAGTTAAAAGAAGAAGCTTTTGATTGTTATTGTATGAGGTATTGGTAGTTGAAGATGGTTGGGTAACTTGGTTTTTTTGCTTTTCGTGGCGATTGATTTGAGTGATGTATCAAATGTTTCATTTAGCGTTTGGAATGTTATTAGTTGAATATTGTTGGATGATTTTACTATTTTCTTGTTTCCTTTGGTTTATTTATATTTTTTTTTTATTGTGGTAGACCGTCTTACGTCTTCAATATTAGGTTACCTATCTAGGTTTCATTGAATTTGAGACACTGATGTTCCAAGTCAATTTCGTCAGAAAAATTGTTATTCGAGACTATTTTAGATTTTCTTCTCCTTCGTGAACTGACGGAAAATCGATAGCAAAAACTCGATCTAGAAATCCTTTCCTTTGACCATGGAACGCTCGAGGGATGTTTCCGAGTCTATTGGCTATCAAATGTCAGCCAGTGAGTTGTTTAAAAAAGGTAAAGATACTGAGGGGTGGAAAACGAGCCAAAGTTCGATCCTTTTCCCAAGGATGCGATCGTGCAACGGGAGAAATACAGGAAAATGCCTTCTTGGTTAAGGGTTATAAGGGTTGGCATACAATACCACTTAGGTTTCGAACGATTCCTTTTATAAGATAAAATTCCTTAACCTACGAAAGGAATAAACAAGAAAACAACGATTCTTTGCTTGATAGATATATTATTAAATAATTAAAGAATGTATTATTCAATTAACTTTTCGTTTCAATTTTATCTGAATTAGCGGAATTATTCAAATTTACGAAGCATCAATTTTGAATTGCTCAAACTTGTGAGGCATTAAATTTGGATACGTTAGAATTTTCGATCGCTTTTCGAGGCTTAATGAGGCGTTACACTTTGAGTGCTCAAATTTGTGAAGCAGTAAACTTTGAGTCCCTTTAATTTGTGAGACATTAAAAACTGAGTTGCTGAAATTTGTGAGACATTAAATTTTGAGTTGCTCAAATTTGTGAGGCGTTAAATTTTGAGTTGCTCAAATTTATGAACCGTTGAATCTCGAGTTAACTAAGCTTTTAAGGCGTTAAATTTATACCACTAAAGTTCATAAAACATTAAACTTTGAGTGGTGAAAATTTGTGAGGCGATGAATTTTGAGTCGCCAAAATTTCTACAACTATGAAGTCAAGTAACGTTGAATATTCTCAAATCACTAAAATGTGAAATTACATCCTAACCAAAACATTCATATTCTAAACAAAAGGAGAATAAAAAGTATTAATAACTTTTATTACGTATTCATAAAATTTCGCCTGGCAACTGAAAAATGAAGCTTGTTCCTGCTACTTTCGTGAAATCTCACCGGAAGAAAAGAATTTTGCAAATTACACGAATCTCAACGAGGCTCTGTTCGTTATTCATTCAGTATGAGCATCGAAAGCATCTTTCAGGAACCGTGGAGGAATATTAAATTTCTAAATACGCTGTTACTACTGTCAACCTTGGTAATTCATAAATTTCTTTGTTTTGTTACAAATTATTAGCAATTCTAAAAACTATCCATTTGCAATGGAAATCCTTCAGACCAACATTCAAAAATATTCTAACTTTCGAATAGTATTTCAATTAAAATTCCATTGACTTATTCCCCTTTTCTCACATCCTTATAATTACCATTTCTTAAACTTACCAACAGTGCAATAAATATTTTAAAAAATCAATTAAAAATTTGCTAACTAAACGAATAAATAGAAACGATCACTCTCATATACACGTCAGTAAACCAATAAAAACTCTAATTAATAAAAAGGAATCGTTCAACCGTAAGATACAACGGAACCATTTACTCGATCATTGAAGCGATCGTTATGCGACAAAAAAAGCGAAAGATCCTCGTGTCACGTGTCATTTCTTTGAATAAATAACTTAGGATCATTCATCTCGTTCGACAGATCGACTTTGAACGGCCATTTCCTTCGATGGATACAAAATGGCCGTCGATCGAGTTGAAATTACAGAAACGATTTCCCAATTTAAAAATTTCCCTCGTCTTTCTTACAGACAAAACGTTACTCTCGATCGTTAAATTGGGCTGAAAATGAAAATCGACGAAGTACGAGTAAAGTAAAATCGTTGCATAACGAGTTTCGCAATCGTACAAGTCAGCCATAGGTGAGATTTGCGTCAATCAGTCGATACAATGTCGATCGAGGCGAGAATTCGATACGTTTGCAACTGTGTAAAGCAGTATGCATATTTCTGCATTTTTGTCGTAGATGCATATGTAGTACAACCGCAAGAAGATTGAGAACTTTGTTATTCTCACGGTGTGTAGTAAGGTGGATTAAAATAGACGACACGTGAAAATGCTTCTGATAAAAATATCGCTCGATGCTATTTTCTCCGAAACTTTCTTGTCAAAATTGTCTCATATTTATCGTCAATACTTTTTGTAAATATTTTCTTAGCTGAAAGCTTGAAACAGTGGCTCGTTATTCTTCTGCTGCGTTAATCGCCGGTTTTTAACGATACCGATTACCGTTAACGATCGTTGTCGCTATAAATTGCATAATCGACTCGTAAAAATTACAACAAACGCACAGTATGTCTCATTCTATGTATATACAATGTCGTATTCTTTTGGTGTTGTATCGATGAAACGAACTCGATTTTCTTGTGTAACTCTACTTACCGTTGCACCCCCTCATTATGTAGGATTTCCTCAACTTATTATGTCCTGTAACGTTGATGGTCTCATCGGTAAAGCTTGCACAGCAAACTTAGTCTCCCGTTGATGAAGGAATTTGGCTAATGCAGGAGTTTCCGTGCAATTTTCATTCATACAAACAACTTTGGATAAATTTCACTTCAACTGAAACACTAAGCTTGGAAACGTTTAGCTGAAATTGGAGGGAGACAAATGCAGTTTTAATTGAAACTTGAAATGAATTTCGGAAGAGTTTAGTTTAATTCGCAGAGGAAATTTGGGGGAATTTAGGTTGAATTTGAATTTGTGAAAAAGGAAAATTCACGAAATTTCTAGAAAAACAGATCGAGCAAATTAAAAAATTTAGGAAATATGGATAACTTGGTGAAATTCCAGAATTATGAATGACAATTTTTGACAGAATTTCTCAAAATTTGTGGAAATTTGATTTGCACTATATTAACAGGTTACAAATAGATCAGAAACGAGGCAGATTGGTCGAACGTAGTTCGAAGAGAAAGTGCTCGAAATATGAAGTCTGAAATGATTTGAGCCAATCGAAAATTTACGTTGCTCAAATTTACTTTAAATCTTCCAATTTTTGAAAATATTCTGTCTATAGAGAAAATGCTGAAATTGATATTATAATATGGTTGAGTGGTGTATAGATACGACGGTAGATTTTTATGTAAAATAAGGTATAATGCTTTCCCAGAAAAGGAACGTATGCAGAAAATTGAGTCAACTTTTGCTTTACTTACGTATTAACGCGTGCAATATTTTTAGTATTGACTTACAATTGAATTACTGTTACAGAACATCGTTATAATTAACTTCTTATTTCACTCATCAACCTAACCTATCACAAATCAGATCCCTAAATCTTTAAAAATATTTCACTCGTACAAATCTCCACGATTAAAGCTAAGTTTTCTCAAAATTATTCCAATTACTAGAATTAACAAACAGCAAATTTTCCTATTGTTCCATTAAGCAGTTAATTAATTAATTTCTTAGTACTTTCAAACTAACAAATTATCAAACTAACGACAAATCTTCTTACTGTCCAATTAATAAATTTAACACGCTATAGGTACTTACATACCTAAATACTTCTTTCTTCAAAACTCACGTTACAGAATGAAAATCTCAGTTGTAAAAAAAAAAATACTCAGACCAACCTCGCAAAACTTTGTTAATAAAAAATTATTCTAAATTGAAGTAGATCTCTTTAAAGTAGGCCTCTTTAGGATAGTCTCCTTCAGCAGGTACACATCATTAACAACGCTATTGACACTTGTGAAAACAATCGTTGCAGGCACTTTTGTAAATTGCTTCTAGATCATCCGTCGAATTTTCCTTTGGAACCGTTTGAAAAGTGCGTCCTTTCGAAGAGCTCTTCAGTGTCAAATGCGAAAAGATAAATCACGCGAAGCCAAGTGAAAAGGTGATTGCTTTTCAGTAAAAATTCACACTGCACTCCATACGAGCTTCGTTCGAAAAATCACGGAGATAAAGAAAATGGAGTTACAAAAGCCGCTGCAAATCTCGAATAACAAAAGCCAGTGACCAGATCGTATTATACCATCGGCTTTTCCTCTTTATTTTTCCACATATTGAGTTACACTCACAGTTTGACTCGCATATTTCAAAATTGTTGAATTAAAAGTTGATGTGAGACACAACTTTAATAAACGAGACACAGTTGTAAGGAATACGAGATTTCGGCGGCGAAGTGGTGGCCTGGACTTTGTCACCCAGGAAGAAAAAGCGCGCGGGTACCTGAGGGTGCCATAAACTAGGCCCTTTCCCCGGAAAGTCGATTTAACGTCCATCCTAGCGAAGGCCGGTAGAATCACTTAATTAGAGTTTTTTGCCGGTTGTGCCTTTCGCGCTCAATAGCTTAAGAACATGCCATAAACCACGGGTTTCCGAAGGGTACAATTGTCTGTAACGGTCCGCTGGCCGATGAGTCACCCGGAGGAATTTCCCGAATTATTATAAACATTTGACTCCCCCTTGGGATCTTCTCCCACTCCACCAGGGTAAAGCGCGCTAAGGGCGCACTGGAAGGAGTTGGCGAGAAAATTAGGCACGTTGATTGGCGATGAATATTAGAAAATATTCACCAATCAGCGTATTCTTCAAGAACCACCGCTCTCGAGGGCGAAGACGAGCTCTCGGGAAAGTAGAATCGTTACAACCATCAGAGCAACAACATCGAGCACTCAAATTAGTCACTTAGTTTTACACACAATAAAAGCTTACACAAAGTTAGAAAGGCAACACGCAGTTGTCCATTTTTTAATCAGTCGGCTCAGTGCGACAGCACACACGGGCTACATCAATACAAAATCATACATCGAACGAGGGGGCTCTAACGGTTTTCCGGAGCAACGCAGGATAGGACACGAAGAGGACACTCTCATTATAGCCGTCGAGCGAGACGGACACCCGAGTACCTTAGTCGCCGTTTGTATTCATTATGTTTAGATGCGAAATTCTCCCGACGGCTTGTCGACGTGGGAAAGGATTTCAAAGAAAATTCACGTCGATTCACCTTGGTTAGATCGTTTTATTATTGACTGTTACGCCAAGGACTGGTTACACTATTTTCTATAATTTGAATTCGTTACTGGTCTCTTGGTGAGACTTCTATTTTGTACTGTACCTTGTGGCCTTCTGTGTTGAACTTCTGTGTTGAACTTCTGTGTTGCACTGTCGCAAGCCTTCGTGGTCCGTCTCCACGAAGGCTGCGTTCCTCGCCGAATCACCCTGATTGGTGAGGGTGATTTTCCAAAACGATTTGGAATGCCGTACCTAAAAGGTTAAATGGACAAAAAAAAACAATTGTTGCAACTTCGTAAATTGTTGAATTAGAGATTGATATTTTTGATAAAATTTGTATTTCTATAGAGAGAGAGAAAATCGGTTGTTGAAATTTTGTATTTATCGTAGAATCAACTCGAAGTCGACATCGTTTTCAACGTTGCATAAAGTCACCGTGAACTTGCGACTGATCGTGAAAATTGTTGATCGTTAAGACAGCCATCTGGTAGTCTACGAAAAATGAAACAGCATCTATGCACCGTAAACGATCGCACGCGTCGTGATTTATGGTACATGTGTCGTGGAACGCGTCTCATTTACAGGCCTCGTTAACTTCGTGATTATGCATCCGAACCGAGTTTCACGACACTGCGCTCGTTGCCGCATCGAACAGTATCCGCTGCGATTCTCCTGGAAACGATAACTATACATCGAGATTTCTTTCAGGAAGTTGCGAGGGAAAGCAGAAAAATGAAGTAAGGAGAACAGTAAGAATGTGTGTAAGTTAACATTCAAGGAACAATGGATAATGACAACATCGATCAGATGATAATTTGTTTAATGGAAGGCTTCGAGATTAATTATTTGCCACGGTTGTTTTAGGAAGTGGAGAGACGGAAATTAATCGAGGCTTTCGGGTTCAAACCGTGTTCAATTGTTCTTGTCTTCCAATGCTTTTTTGCTTGGGCACGGCTTGAACCTGAAAGCCTTGATTAATAATTCGTACAATCGAGGTCGTGAAAGCCTACAAATTTTCATCAGGTATTTCGTCGTTTATTCAGAATTTTCTTTCATTTTTATAATCGTTAAGATTTTTAAATAAATATAATCGTGAAATCGTTGTATTTCATGGACTGATAAATATTCTAATTTTTATAAAAATTGGTCGATGGAATTGTTGCTTTTTGTAGTATAGAATTTTGTTAATTTGTTATAATAATACTAGCAACAATGTTTAACGTTGATTCGTTCATATTTGTTAAATTAAAAATTCTTTCTTTTTCATAAAAGTTGACGTGTAGAATAGTAAGTAAATTATCAAATCTCTATTTTGTCAAAATTTCTGCAAGAAATTTCCTTTTCGAGTATTCGCTATTTTATCATTTTGCCATCATTTCTGGTACACAACTCTTGCTCTTTAAAATTATGAATAACCTTCGCTTGTTCATCAGTCGAGCAGAAATCTATCTAATTATAGACTTCAAACTTTGTAAAACATACTTTTCAGGCAGAAATTTTTCTTTAACCTGGACAATGGAAAATCGTTGTTTCTTCCATCGGTGTAAAACTGCTTCTTATCTGTTATTTCACGATTTTCCAATGACGATGAAGAAGAACAAACGAAACTATCGTATGGAAAGAAATAATTTAATCTTCAACTTTGACCATGAAATTGTAGCTTTAATAAAGGAACCACGTTCTGGAAACAATTTCTTCGTCTCTCCTCTATTTGAACCAGCTAGGATCTATAGTAACAGAACGAAGCTAAAATTCCACGACGAACCTTCTTTGAAAGAAAAAAATTCAAGAAGAAACAATGAAGGAAGAAGAAAAGGAATATACAATTAAATGTGAATAATAAAGTGAACAGTCAGTTGGAGGGAATTTGTCGTTGACCTTGACGCGATAGCAACAATTATCGGGTATGGATATAATAACGATACGAAAATCGCAATAACGAGTCAATTGAAGGCGATAATTGCAACGGTGGCGCTATCGAAAAGAAAGTTTTCTGCTTTGAACAAAAGGAAATCACCGTTGTCGGTGTTATTGTTGCATTACAGATCACTAGGGATGCATTATAGGGGAATTATTGTCCCTAGACGCGTGCAGAATTGAACTAATAGGGAATTTTTTGAATTAAGGCAATGGAAGAACTAGGATTCGTGAATATTTTAAAGTTCAGATTTTAGGATTCGTAAATCTTTTGGACGTATTATAGAGCAGTTATAGTTCTTAGACGCGTGCAGAACTGAACTAGTAGGGAATTTTTTGAATTAAGGAAATGAAGAACTAGGATTCCTCAATTTTGAATTATTCGTAAATTTTTTGGACGTATTATAGAGCAATTATAGTTCTTAGACGAGTGCAGAACTGAACTAATAGGGGAACTGGGATTCTTTAATTTCCTAAAATTAAGATTTCAGGATTCGTAAATCACTTGACTCTCGAGATTCATTATTATCTTCCGATAGACATAAATATAAATGCGTACATATGTTTTATAAAAAAGAAAATTGATAAAAAATTCTCGACGTAATAATTTTGACACGTATTTCATAGTTCGACATAATTTTTGCTATCTTCCAGAATATTTCAGTTTAATTTCGCTTACTCAATAAAGAAATAACGGAAAATTTTTCATAGGAAATTACGTCTATAATAATCGAGTTAATGGAAGAAAATCTTAAAATCGAAAGAATTATGGCATCAATCATTCAAAAATAATCACAAAAGTGACAATATAAAATCTATTTCTCATCGATCCAATTTTACAAAATTACAAAGAAGTACGAAGCAGAAATATTCTGAAAAATTCCCAAGGATCTTCAGTGTCCTCCAGGTTCCCGGAATTCGAGCGATCGAACAGGAAGTGGAGAGTTGTCCAGCGTTTTGGCCGCTGAAATCATCGTGCAACGGGAACATCGATGATTATTTGCACAACCGCGCATTATTGCTCGTGATATGACCGTGTGCTAGTGCAATATCTCGTCGATTAAAGGCCACGTCTGGCGGACGTTACGAAGCGTGCATTCATTAACGACGCATGTTTATCGACGACGATAGCCCGCGAAGAATTGATAAACGACCCGGGGAATATTCGCTAGTGGCTTGTGAAACGTTTTCTGTAGAAACGGTTTACTGCACGATCGACCGGGAACGGTTATATTTGAGTTGAGGATTTTCGTTTATTGCTTGCACGGATCTAATTACATCCTGCGAGGGTCACCAGAATTGCTTTGCTAGATTTTTAGTAATTTGTGTCCCTCGCGCTCAATAGCCTACGAACATACCATAAACCACGAATTTCCGAACGGTCCGCTTGCCGATTAGTCACCCGGAGGAATCGGTAAAGTAAATATTTTATTTAAAAAAAAAGATATAAAAAGTTAATCATTGAAATATTCGCCGTTGTTTCCTACGACTTTTCGCCATTTTTCTGGTAAACTCGGTGGCTTTGACGCAATGTACTCGTCTATACGTTCAAAATAAGAGTAACCTCGCTCTCGGACCGATTCTCGTCCGTTCTGCGCATAGACGGAGGGCGTAGCAGAGGGTAGGACGGAGAGAAACATAGGCGGTTAAGTGGGGGTTTGGACGTTCTAGTGGTTCTAGCCCTGCCTTAGGCACGTCCCGTGCGCGAAGCGAGGTTACTCTTATTTTGAACGATGTATAGGCATTTTCGAACGCCTTGGAGAGTTTTGAATTGTGTGTCTGCTAAGTGATGTTGTAGCGCTCGGAAGAGATGATGATCCGAAGGTGCCATGTCAGGTGAGCAAGCCGCATGCGGCAGAAGTTCCCAATCCAGTGAGAAAATCACATCTTTTGCTCCTGCAGAAGCGGTATCAACTTGCGTCTGCGTTGTCCTTCTTCTTACATAATGGTACAGATGTTTATTTTAGCGTCATGTTACATTCCCATCGAAAGGTACACCGCTTGTGTTTTATTTTCAGATAATTGTTCGTTTCATTTCGTTTTCTTTTCAAATCGGGCACGAACTTTTCCAATCATCCAGTACAATCCGCCAAACCGAGGTTAGCTCCGGTTTTTCGTGTACGATTCAACGAACTAAGAAAAATACAAGAATTATTTTTACTGTACAAGTACAATATCACGAAAAATTAATGGTAATATTCCAACTAATATGTTGAAACATTCTATCGTACTGTTATATTATACAAATCGATGAAATCGATAAAAGTTTAACACATCGAGTAGCTACCTGTCCACAAGAATGACATTCCCCCAAGAATCCTCTGGCTTAATAATAACAAACTTTTCCATCTTATAAATATTTAACGAAGCCATTCAAACGAACGAACGTGGAATCACTTTAATCAGCGATAATACACTGTAAGTTTCACGAATAACGCGTTGTTCAACGATCGTACAATGCACCCACGGGCATGAATTTTTCAGGCAATTAGCAGAAAAAACAGCCGGAAACGATGCCCATGCCGCAGACACTCCTTTTAATATCGAACGCAAGGTAGATCGGCTGCGAACAAAGAAATCGAGTGAAAAAGCGACTCGTCGCAAGAAAGAAAAAAAGAAAAAAGGACCCTGTTCAATTCTTCTTATCGCTCCGTTTCCCTAGAAACTACGGCGAACAATGACTGTCCTCTCGTTGCGTCTCAATGGCGACCAATTCGCCAGAATTGCGGTCAGAAATTGGAAAACGTGAAAGAAATTCACGTGAAATTTCAACTTTCTAACAATACAGGGTGGTCCGTAAGTCTCTTTACCGTGTAAAAATTGCGTAAACTTTTTGTTTTCTAATTATTTGTATTTAACTTTTTACATAATAACGTATAGAGAATAGTAACTTTTTCGGACAATTTGTAGAAAATGATGTCACGTGAATGAATTTTCAAAATCAGAAACAAAAGTTTCGCAACTTTTAAACTTTGAAAGAAAAGCTTCGAATTTTTATGGGTTACCTAGGGCATATAAGCAAACTTTTCATGGTTTGTGGTATCTTTTTTTTCTTTGTATTTTTTTCTTTTTTTAAGACATTAAGCAGCGACTTTAAAGTGAAAAAACAGTGCTTCCTGTTCTCCTCTGGTTTGTTTATTTTACTCTGAATTTAATAATACGCGGCCGCGGCAACCTCGATTCCCTGTTTTTTCCTCAACTCTTTGTTTGCTAAAAGTGACTACATCGGTCGCAGGTTCAACGCTAATTACCGTGTATAGTGAATCTAATGTGCTAGAACTTCCTCTACTTTCTCACGTGACTTGTCGATGACTATTTACACAGTGTTAAGCATGCGTCAATCATTCATCCTGTACGCGTAAAAGCACCGTTAAATTAATCGCGACAAGAAACTGTTACTGCAAAAAAGGGGATAAACTATTCTGGATCGATTAGCCTTGCCAGTAAAGATCGATAAAAACGTTTTATCGAACTAAGAAGATATCTGTTGTGTTTAGACACTTTATAAAGATATTTCCATGCAATAGTGATGTTATTTTTAGTTTGGTAATGCTTTCTAGTACATTACTGGAGGAATTTTAACGAGGATTCGTCGAGGTTGCTCAAAATAGTATGAAAATTGTAATTTTAAGGAAAATTTATAGACGATAGGAAGATAGAGCTTAGTATGTAATTTTTGCTTATAAAATTGGTCAGAATTTGCTCAAATTAGAAGAGTCTATGTATCTGAGTGCTCGAATAAAAATTGATCTCAAATTAGTATCCATTACAGTCGCGACGATCAGCAGATGAATAACAGATTTAAAGAGAAATAATTCTATCATGAGAGAGTCAACTCAAAATAATCTCAAATTTACTTTAACGGACTCAAACGTGACCTCAAATTTACTTAAACAGTCTCAAATATGACCTGAAACTTATTTTACAGCCTCGAGAAAATGGTCTCGAGTTTGCTCAAATTTACTCAAAAATGGCCTCAAATTAATTTCAGTTTGCTCAAAAATATAATAAACTCAAATATCCTCCTTTCCAATCATGCAACAATCTCAGGGAAAATTCGCAAAATACCTGCTCAAAGAAACGTTACAAATTTCCCTCAAATTAACCTAAACCTCAAAAATACAAATTAAACACCGAAACACATTGCTCAAAATAAGTGAATAAGTAAACAACATTCCAATGCTCAACAAGAACTAAATATTTCTCAAACCATATTTCGTATCGTTCAAACATTATTTTAAACACCGTTTGCTCAAATTTTGAAAGCGGAAACGAACGCTGAAAACCTGATTTATCTCGTCGCGTTAGGAAAGAAACGGGATCGAGGATCCGTAAATTTTTAAAGATGACGTGGAACGACCCACCAGAACGAAATCTACACGAGTCACGTTTCGCGTTTCGCAAACAGGATATCCATCTTGTTACTCTCTGAGCGTTCGACGCTCAAGTTGAACTCGTTTCGATGCTGTTTGACTTTCCTTCCATCGTCGTCGACATTTCGTTTCTATGCTTCGACTCGGTAACTTTGGAAAAACTTCTCCTCCCTCTTGCTACGCTAAATGGGATTTGGATCATACGAACATGCTGGCTTTGAGCTTCTCCTTGAACCGAACTCATCTGGGAATTGTTGACAATGTTTCCACTTCCTGGCGTTTTCTCTCGCGGAACTACGTAATCCTGTTATTTCTGTCCGATAGGACCTTTCGGAAATGTTGAAAATTCCTAGATATATACTCTTTTTTTCTTTTCTAACTTGTTAACTGGGTTCACCTTTCAAGCAGAAATTGAACCTCTCTGTTTAGTATATAATGAAAAATGAGTACAAATTGTAACCAATTATACTTCGTTTTGGTACTTGTAAGTGTGAATGCGACGTATTTTATACTTGATAGAGACATGATAATACAATTAACCTGTTAACTGTTGTTGCGTCGTGGACTTTGATCAACTGTTATGACCAGGAGTCTGGCGCAGGTTGTTGATTTCGAATGCAAAACATTGTTGTACGCGTTACTTATGAATGCAACATTGCTTGACGCGTTATATTTGAACGCAAACATTGTTGGAATCTCTATTTATGATTGCAACATTATTAGAAGCGTTATTTTGAACGCAAACATTATTACACGCACTACGCTTGAATGTAACATTGTTACAAGGGTCATATTCGCTTGTAACATCGTTAACTCGTATTATTTTCGAATGCACATTGTGGCAAACGTGTTATCGAGTTACCAATATTGTTGCCGCGAATCGTTCTCAAAAAACGCACATTGTTGCACGGTGCGACATATTGAAACATTGTGACTCGCACGGGCTACCGAAAATTGCACATTGTTGCAAACGCGTTATCGGGTTTGCAACTTTGTTGCTGGGAGACGCTCCCGAAAAATGCACATTGTTGCAAACGCGTTCTCGGTTTGCAACTTTGTTGTCTCGAAAATTTGCACATTGTTGCACGACGCGCCGTTTTGCAACAATGTGCATTTTTCGGGAGCGACTCCCAGCAACAAAGTTGCAAACGCGGTTCTCTCTTTTTGCAACTTTGTTGCCATGAGTTGCTCCCGAAACTTGCACATTGTTGCAAACGCGGTTCTTTCTTTTTGCAACTTCGCTGCCACGAGTCGCTCCCGAAAATTGCACCTTGTTGCAAACGCGTTCTCGGTTTGCATCTTTGTTGTCTCGAAAATTTGCCCATTGTTGCACGGCGCCCCGTTTTGCAACATTGTGCTTTTTTCGGGAGCGCCTCCCAGCAACAAAGTTGCAAAAAGAGAGAACCGCGTTTGCAACAATGTGCAAGTTTCGGGAGCGACTCCCGGCAACAAAGTTGCAAGCGCAGTTCTTTCTTTTTGCAACTTCGCTGCCACGAGTCGCTCCCGAAAATTGCACCTTGTTGCAAACGCGTTCTCGGTTTGCATCTTTGTTGTCTCGAAAATTTGCCCATTGTTGCACGGCGCCCCGTTTTGCAACATTGTGCTTTTTTCGGGAGCGCCTCCCAGCAACAAAGTTGCAAAAAGAGAGAACCGCGTTTGCAACAATGTGCAAGTTTCGGGAGCGACTCCCGGCAACAAAGTTGCAAGCGCAGTTCTTTCTTTTTGCAACTTCGCTGCCACGAGTCGCTCCCGAAAATTGCACCTTGTTGCAAACGCGTTCTCGGTTTGCATCTTTGTTGTCTCGAAAATTTGCCCATTGTTGCACGGCGCCCCGTTTTGCAACATTGTGCTTTTTTCGGGAGCGCCTCCCAGCAACAAAGTTGCAAAAAGAGAGAACCGCGTTTGCAACAATGTGCAAGTTTCGGGAGCGACTCCCGGCAACAAAGTTGCAAGCGCAGTTCTTTCTTTTTGCAACTTCGCTGCCACGAGTCGCTCCCGAAAATTGCACCTTGTTGCAAACGCGTTCTCGGTTTGCATCTTTGTTGTCTCGAAAATTTGCCCATTGTTGCACGGCGCCCCGTTTTGCAACATTGTGCTTTTTTCGGGAGCGCCTCCCAGCAACAAAGTTGCAAAAAGAGAGAACCGCGTTTGCAACAATGTGCAAGTTTCGGGAGCAACTCATGGCAACAAAGTTGCAAAAAAGGTGAACTGCGCTTGCAACTTTGTTGCCGGCAATCGCTCCCGAAAAATGCACAATGTTGCAAAACGGTCCGCCGTGCAACAATGTGCAATTTCCGCGACAACAAAGTTGCAAGCCCGGTAACGCGTTTGCAACAATGTGCAATTTTCGGGAGCGACTCCCAGCAACGAAGTTGCAAACCCGACAGCGCGTTTGCAACATTGTGGCTCGCTCGAGCTCACGAAAAGACGTACATTGTTCCAACCGCGATTTATCGCTTTTGCAACTTTGTGAAATGCGTTATTTTTGAAACGCACGTATTTTCGTTTGTAACGCTGTACGACATGTTGTATGCAGTACTTTGTACGCTAAACATTGCCACAGGCATTTACTTGAACACTTGTGTTTAAGTAAAAAAGTGCTAAGCTACATTTTCAACGTATTCATCTATGGATAATGCAGCTTGTACGAAAGCATCTGTATGGAAAATTTATGCATTAACCGTGTTCCTCATTAAAATAAGTTTTGTACTAAGTAGAAATTTCATTCCATTCGAAATGAAATATACTTACAATACAATTGAAACCTCCCAAAGTGTGTTCTCTTCTCTCAAATTAAGTTACCATCGAATTCTTAGAACTCTCCACCGATTAACCAGCAAAACCGACACACAGAAATAATAATATCGAAGTTTTAAAACAGTACCATTCATAATTCTTACCTACCTCTCGTATAATATCTTAAAGCAATTTACGAGCATATCAGTTCCCACACGTCCATTCGATTCACCCTCGTGAGCAGCCGGGAATCGATCGCGGGCACCCGAGACAACTGTTTTTTATATTGTTGTTTGTGAGAAATAAGGTCTTAAAATGTGACCTCGATAAACAAACTATTGTGGTTTAATTATTTTTGTGCACCAGTTATCTCGTCTTCCACAGTTAACAGATTAACGAAATTAGGATTTATTTTAGTTCCCATTAAATGAATAGGGTGGTTTGAATGAGCTGCACAAAATTTGCGTAAAATTGCTTTCCAATTGAACTCGAATTTGTTCAATTCAAACATTTGTTATTTGAAGAATTAGTTTGTACCAACAAACTACAAAGCAAAGGTTAAATTGAATAATCATTGCGTATTAGAGAAGGAATAACGAAGAAAGTCACAGGGTTGTATAACGTCACGTCGTTTCCATCGCTGTCACCGAAAATTGATAGAGCATTCCCCAGAATCCAGGTATCAGGTCACTCCTCGACATTCCAGGAATTTGGAGACACGGAATTTTTCTTCTCCCAACCCTCTGTCGTTCATCTACCTTCTCCTCTCGAGGGAGATCTCTCCTATTTTTTTTCCCCTCCGTATCGCTAAACTCCACGAATTCTCCCTTTCACGACTCGACTCGAGTCGAAGGGATGTCCTTCTATAGTTTCTCCAGGTTTCAAGGCGAAACCAGTTTATATAAACGAGCTACGACAATTCGTTATTAATGCAATTTCCTTTCCTTTTACGCTTTAGACGATTCTGCGTCGTAATTGAGAGGGGAAAACCCCACAGAAAATTGAAAGAAAGTAATTACAGAAAATGCGTTATTCTGAGTTGTAATTTCAGTCGATTCTGTGTTGCAATCGAAGGGAAAAGAAGACCAAGGAAATAAGTGCAGAAAGTGTATTATTCTCAGTGAGTTCGCGCGATTACGGAGGCGATATTGTTTTAGCTGGTTTCGAAGTAATATGCAAAATTTGGAATTGATATGCGGCTGAGGTCAAGATCGACCGAGTTATGGCATTTCTTGATGACCTGCACATATTTCATCTGAATAATTCATTCAACTACATAGCTGGATATGTGACGTTCTCGTTAAAATTCACTGATTTTTTTTTCTTTTCAAATGCCGAATTTTTCCCACCGTTTGTTTACTCGCAAGATCATTGTTTTCATATTGTTGGTTAAGTATCGTCGAGTTCTAGTGTTTTCTTGGCAGTAATTGAAGGATTTTTAAGCCACAACTTGTAAAAGACAGAATTTTCAAACGAAGCAAAAAATGAAGAGACCTGTTTTAATTATTATGCAATTATTTTACAGGAATACAATAAGTATTTTGAGTATTCTTTCCTTTTTTTTCTATTGTGGAGTTACTTTAGTAAAACTAGGGAATTTTATTGCAAACTTACATTACCAAAAATGGAAAATTTGATTGGAATAATAAACTTAGTAGAATCTGATACATTTATATTGGAATTCTAGGCTAGAAATAGACAATTCTATTTCTTGAAATACAATTTTAATAGTTTTCACCACAAATAAAATCGTCGTAAAAACTAAATTCAAAGTACCAAGAATATTAAGAACTTTAAATTTTGAATTTCCAAACTAACTACTACAGTAATCAGTCTAACCATAAACAAACCATAAAAAAGCTATTAAATAAGAAAGTTAACTGTGCGAACTTCCGCGTTTGCCATTAATTCGCTACTTTTCCCGTTTCATCCAGATTGCACTCGAGTTTCTGCCCTGAAAAATCCTCTCCACTTCCGGATAATTGGGATCAGTAAATTTCCTCTTGGTGCTCGCGTAATCAGTAATCAGACGAGCTTTAATTGCACAAGAAAAATGCATGAAGCCACTTTAATGCAACATTATTCCGAGAAGCTACGTCTTTTGAATTTCTCAAAGAAAAAGCTCCTTCGCTAACGAAGTAACTAAAATCCATTTCTGGTTGAATTTCTAAAAATCCAGAGAGAAAAATTTACAACTGTATTGTCTTGGAAATTTTTTTTTTTTAAAATACTTCCCCTTGTGATCCAACGGACTCGTGATAATGCAATTAACGAAGCAATTAGAGGAAAGTTTATTCAGCGATAAGCTTCCCACGTGGCTTTCAGAAGTGTAATTAACGCTCGTCCGTCGTTTCCCTCGAAAAAGACGAAACCATTGATAGCAATTACACTTCATACATTATACAGTGTGCTGGAAAAATTCCAGAACTCAAATTACAAATATCAGTATGATATACATACCGAAATTTTGTTTTTCAACTCTTTGCATTTCGAGAATTGTTTGTACACCATCGACCAGTAATTCCAGGACATTTTTGAGGCGAAACTTTTAATTTTCCGGAATATTTTTGCAGCGAAACTTCTGAAAGCGAGAAATTTTATTTTAAATGAAAAAAATAATGAAAGTTCGTAAATTTTTTTATTTTTATTTCCTTTGTTTCGATATAAATCCAACTTGAACAGAGCTAGGACGTTGAATGTTACGAATGAAAAAGGAATTTTCTTCTCGTAGAGAAACATTAATCAATTCAACGTGGAATCCTCGATTCGCGAGATTTGTGTCTGGTAAAAGAAGAAAAGTGAGTTCGTGAATATATCCACTTTCCATACCATGAATCTCATTGGACATTCGATTCGTGCTTGATCCAGCAGCTTTCAACGAGATTATTCGATCGAATAGCTTCGTGTTGGACCTTGAAGATTGTAACGTGTCTCAAAGGTATTGGGAGTTTTCAAGAAAGCTTGATGTTCGAGTTGTTCGCCAAGGAATATTGTATTTCCAGCGTGAATACGAGAAACGTTCGGAGAGACAGGTTTAATACTCCCAGGAACGATCCTCTGGTGGTTAAGGATGAGCGGAAGTCAACCTGACAAGCCTATTGGCTCGACTTTGGAAGGGAAAACAACGCACAGTGGTGCTATTTCACGAAAAGCTGGCCAAAATTCAATTTTCGAAGTATACAACAGCTTTTTGCTACTATAGCAGATTTCTTGTATATACATAAGTACATCAGTGCATCAAATGTCGCTTGAATTTTTTAACCCTTCGACAGTTTATCCCGTGTGAGACTCGGACAAAGCGTCAAATATTTAATTATTTAACTCAAAAGAGACTCTTAGGAAGAAAGTTAAAAAGGGACGTGACATTATTGTCATAACTATGACGTAGGGTTATGTATCCCTTGTTTTAAGAATGGTCATACCTGACATAATTGTTAAAAAGATACATGTGAAATGTAAATTTCTTTTACCGTAATTCATAATTTTATTAGACTGTCAAAGAGTTAAATATATGAATTGGTCACTGAAATATAGGCCGTCAAAGATGACGAACTTTCATGCTCCTTAGTGTCTCGAAAATTGGAGCATGTTTAACGTGTCAGGGAAAGTTTATCTTTAAAAAATTCATATGTAAAACATTTTACCATTAAAGTAGGTATATATAAACATAAACTGTCCACAGAAAAGAAGTAATATATCTTTGATTTTACCCTTGTAATTCCCTTCTCAATATATCATAAATCTTAGTCATGTTTTAATAAAACAGAAGGAAGACAAAAGTGTTATTCATCGAAATTCACGCAGTGACAAGTTTCCTGATATAAAGTTACATCTCAAGTACCACATCCAGTTGAGAACATTTGTGCTTTTTTAAGATATTTAAATTTAAACTGCCAGGTAGGGGTTCTACAGTCTGTCCCACCAGAGCGTATTGACGATATCTCTGCAAAGGTTAATATATTTGTAAAAAATTTGATATGAAATAAAAAATGTATCTAAAACACTGATACCATCTTACTGAATAATGGGTCCAAGATTATACCTTGAGAAAGTTTCGGCTTGGAGCGGTCAGTTCAATACAGGAAGAACACTTCCGAAAGATCTGCTTTCTCAATGATTTAAACGAAACTTGCACTCTATTAGCCAATAATTAATTGGTGTATATGGTATACCGTGATATATGTAAAGGTAAATCGGAAAACAATCAATTTTCAGAAAAATTAAATTAAAAAAAACGTTTACACCAGTGATATTAGATCCTCCATTTCGAATTTTGCATTTTTGATAAGATATTCGAATTCAGCAACTCCAGAAACATAAGAATACCAATTTTCATGAAAATCGTGTGAACTTATGAATTATCGCCAGCATTTCGTGAAATAGCACCACTGTGTGACGGTTCTTCGTAAAATATGTGCGATCATCTTGCAGAATTTCGTTGTCTGAAAAATTTCAGGCAACTGGAATTAGATATTTGACGTTCATTTGCTTGTTTAAATATGTTTTAATATTTTTTAAATTATTCT
>NW_017100188.1:666717-678405 GCF_001263275.1 Habropoda laboriosa | reverse complement strand
TTTGGTGGTTAACAATTTTTTGGAGTTTGTGAAAGAACATATAAGTACAAATCTTTAACGTAAAGTTTTACTTTAGCAGGATAGAAAATTTCTTATCAGAACATTTTCTTTTATGAGAATGTGAAACTTTTAATACAAGTATAATGGTTATGATAACGTGAATAAAAGTCAAATTTTATATTAATATTGAATAAAAGTATAAGATTTTCTGTAATTAGAAGAACTTTCAAGGAATTTTATTTTTAATTAAGTGCTCTCCAAATAGCTAATAAAATTTAAAAAAAATTTGTCTCATTTTTGCCTTTCAACATTAGCCATAATTTTGACCTTCTTTTTTAATATTTTTCAACCCCAAGTGGCCTAAAAAAAAAATGAATGAATTACTTTTAGATACCATGAATGTTGTCCCATTGACGTTGGTTTGACGTAGGCTTGAAAAATACTCGTTAGTTCGATTGTTCCGACTGGTTCCGTTTCATAGCTGATTTAAATTTAGAGTAGCCAATAATTTTGTACTCAACAGCTCTTATTTTTTTTTTTTGTTGCTTCTCCAAGTTTCATAAATTTACCTCTTGACATCGGAATAGTAATTGTGATTTTATGTTCAAAATAAAAATAATGATATTTGGACAAATGAGATATTTGTATATTTCTGAAAATTGTTTCAACAGCATGAACATTGTAATTTATCTTATTTCATAAAATAGCCCAAGCTCGTAAAGATATTCGTAACAATTCATTTTATAGCTGTCTGTACAATGTGTTCCATTTATCATAGTCGTTGTAAGTAATTGTCTATGTTCCTCCAAGTGACCGCCAAAAAAAAAGTTTCTCGCCGAAAATCTGTTTTTATAAATCAAACTGAAGCTTCCATTGAAATTTGAGACTCCAATTAAACGTTCGATCTTTGAGCATTAAATAAATCATATTTTAAGAAAGTCTGAAAAAAAAACATAAATCTGTTTTAAATAAATATTGAAATAGTTACTTTTCAACTACTAGACCAGTAAGAATAATTTAAACTTTGAAAGAAAAAAATTTGCCAATAACTGATAATGCAAGAACAAAAGGAACACTCTGTACATATAGTTCCTTGACACCAATTGGTATCGATGAATTAATCAATTTTTATATACAAAATAATGAATTGATTTTTTGTCAGTTTTCCACTTTGATAAATAAATAATATTATTTTGTTACAGTCGCGGTGGTGATAGCGTTTTTCATTTGCTGGGCGCCATTTCACTTGCAACGGCTGATCGCCATTTATGGGACGAACAAAGAGGATCACATCTCCTCTAACAGCAAGTGGATCGAATTCCTTTATCTCCTTATGACCTACATATCCGGTGTTCTTTATTACGTATCGACGACGATTAACCCTATTCTGTACAACATCATGTCGAACAAATTCCGTGTAGCGTTCATGGTAAGTAACAATGTCCCTTCTTTACTCTAATCCAAATAATTTGAGGTTAGGTCTGGGTTAATGAACTTTGATAAGACTAGACTTTGGTAAGACTAGTTCTTCCAATAGAAACAATTATTGAAAGAGATATACGACACTTCTTTTTTATACTGCAATATTTGAAAGAACTTCTAATAATAAAAAACACATTGAATTTCGCTTTAATGACTCCATAGGAATAGTTTAACGCCTTCTATAAAGATTTACTTCGCTGCTTAAAATACGTCATTCAAAATACACTTTATCCAACGCCATACAATAAAGCTAAAACAGTACTCTGTAATTCACACCAACTAGAAACACATTTGAACCTCCCGCACGTCGCTCGATAACCATCATTCACGCTCAACATTCCGGTATTTCTAACACGTGTTACCCTTTAATAGACTCGCCACTTTCCTTAATCAACCACCCCATACGAATCAATTAACACAACCAACCCACCTAACCTTTCATCATACAAACACACACTCACCCAGATCAGTGAGCACAGTCAACCAAGTTTCGCCAATCGAAAGACCACCTTTCAATCATCCACCTACGCTTTGTTATTGCCCCGACATCTCGCACAAACTTTATCCGGAAACTCAGTTTCTCAGCCTCGAGATCTTATTTTGTTTTCACAGGAAACATTGTCGAGAAGCTGCAGAATTCCTGGTTTGGGGATTCACAACGAGCAACGTTCCTATTCTAGTTTATCCCGGTCGCAACAGAGGGCAATAGGAGGGTCGAGGACCGCGGGAACGGCCGGGACAGGAATTGTCCACGAAAGTACCGACTGCTCCGGAAATTCTGGCCACGAGGACAGTCCCAAACAGACAACGTTGCCCACAAATCAATTGGAGATGGATTCCGCGCGAAATATCGTCAAGAAGAAAGACAACGAGGATATTGGGCGACTGGAGATCATTCCCAAGGAAGTTAATGGTAAAAAAGATGTTTGTTTGAAGAATTCAAGAAGATCGAGACCGACTAAATATACCACGGTAAAACTTTCAAATGTGGACGAGTCCGGAAAGAAGTGGTGGGGGTTGCTAAAGTGGTTTCCTGGTTTGAAGTCGCTGAAACTTGCCGGAAGAAATACTGTCCCGGAAAACCATATTTTGAAGAGGCCAGAGCTTTGCAGGGAAGAGATTTCAATGACGATGTGGAACGAGGCGAACGAACAGCAGCCTGTTTGAACACTAGGAACAGTTGTAAGGAACAAAGGACTGATTTGAAAGAGATGTTTGTAGTTAGGAGTGATTTTGATGAGGTAGAGTGAAATAAAGTGTTAAAGTTTGCGATATAAGACATCGTGAAAGATGAAGAGGATTAGCTCAGAATGAAATTTTAAGGTTATAAGCGAATGCTATTGATTTGCGTATCAGCGAAGGTGATGGCGTTTGGAATTTGTGTATGATAGAATTTTTTTAGTATAATTGAGGAAATGATTGAAGTGTGATGAATAAATATTGTGAATTTTGATGTTATATGACAAAGTGAAATTTTAAGACGAATTGATATATTGAATAAAGTGAGTGAGATTCTTTTTAAAGAGGTAGTATGAGTGAATTTTACATGACAGTAACACCATGTGATGTTATGTGGTACAAAAATAATATTGCTAACTGAGCTGATGTTCTGAGAAAAATGATAAGACAGTTGTGTTGTAGTACACGAAATGTGATGCATAAATAAAATAAGAATCTCGATCGTCATTTTCCAAGTAGTACCAGTTAAAGTATACCTATATTTCGACTTTAAGCAGACATAACCTAACCTATTCCTATTTTTATTTCACATAACTATTTAAATTTTAGCCTAATTGAATTCAGTGCAACAGTAAAAGGAGAATACTAAATAATGATTGTTTTCATCAAATTTATTACTCAGCTCAGTTAGCCCCCCAAGAAATCTAAATCTTTGCAAACTTTGTACCTTTGTACTTACACATAAAAACAAGTAGCTTAATTCTCCTATTTCCTTCTACGTTTTATTATATTTTACTACGTTTTATTGTATTTATTCTAATCTAAAAGAGGAATTATTACTACTAAAGTAGGCGACAAATTCGACCTATTACAGGCGCAGAATGACCTCTGCCGCCAAAATGTTCGCAACATTTTTACGAAGGTCGAGGTGGACTCGCTAATCCAGACGAATCGCGAGGAATCACGAGCCCCGTAGAGTTTACATTAAAACTTTTATCAGTGATATGAGGGTTTAACTCGGACCGTTTTGAACATCAAGAAGACTGATCCTTCTAATTACACTTTTCACGAACGCGAAACCGCGTTCGCCGCTGGTCGATTATCGACCACAGAAGCTTCCTGGATGTTCTGCGTTATCGATTCGAGATAAATCTCGGACGACTATAAATAGACGAAGTTTATTTCGTTTATGATGTGAAAAAAATTTGACTAAATGTTAGAAAGCGTGTTGTGGTTACAAATTGCGATTAAATTGTCCATTTTTTTTTTTTTGGTTCTTATGATACGACTGATTCCTAAATAAAATATGTATGTATTTCGTACTCATGGAATAAACTATCAAATTTAATTGTTTTTTAAATAAAGAATAGTACGATGTTTTGTTAGGTTAAGAGAGAAATTGTGAATTTTATTTAACGAATGTTATATATGTGTTTGTACAATTGTATAAATTAAATATAAATCGACATACATCAATTCATATACAGTTAGAATATGGGATAAATTCGAGGGGCATAAATAAAAAGAATGCGTAGATCGTGGCCATACATAAATTGTTTTCGAGATGTACTTCTGTCAGGTTTGCGGTGATCGAGATTCATCACAAATACGTTGAAAAACGTGTCGATAATACACTTATCCCCCATTCTTGAATCGTAGAAACTTGAAATAACAAAACCCTTGTCCTGTTACAACGAGAAAAGAAAGAAATAAATATCGGAACAATATTGAAAGTTGTACATTGCGGGGAAAAAAAATAAAGCATCGAAAGTAATTCGTGGAAGTTCCCATTAGTGATATTAATAACACCTCTCGTCATAATTTCACTACGGTACAAGGTACTTATGTTAATAATAATATTCAAATCAATATGACACACTTTTTAACTAATTAAAATTAGCATATTTACAATTGGAAAGTAACCTTAACATTCTTGAATAAAATTTGTTTATGATTATATCTTTTTGTTTATTGCTAGTAGCTAATAAAAATTTATAATTGTATTTCGCAATGAAGAGAACCCATTATCAATCAATCTTTTAAGTTGAATTGTTAATATGCAAATGAATGAAATTTGTTAAATTTTAGCGTGAATTTATCGTAAAGAACGTTCAATGTCTCTGTATGTTACTAACTTAAAAAAAGTATAAATAAGAGGAGTGACAATAGAGAATTGTCAGAGTTGTTAATGCCATAGAAATCGTCGCTATATTAGAATACACGCGGTCCATTTAACAACAAAATTTGAATTTTCAGAATGTGATACTATTTATTGTGTAATTGTTAGAATTGTACAGATTGTACGTTATTAACTCGAAAGTAGTTAACTACTTAGTTCCAGTATGTATATCCTGTTTGTGTTGTTTGTAAGTCGATGTATTTTCAGTAATAATATTTTTGATAATTATAGAACGTGGTTGTTATTTACTGTATTACAGATCTATCCCTACTTTTTAACAATTGAGATAAATATAAGATAAATTTTATATTTATTTACAATTTTTTAAATCAAAAAACGGTTTTTTCTAAACAAAAAAATATATATTTCGCGCCATTAGACTGCTGCATCACCTAGCGACAGTTCTATGAAACATCCAACTAAAGAAAATAATTATCCTATCTAGAAATTGTATAACCATGGGTGCGAATGTCAACATTGACAACAATTGTACATAACCAAAACACAAACATTTATAGTTACAAAAACAACTGAATTAGTTAGTTTATAGTGTAATAAAAGATGCCACCAAAACCTAGAACGGTATATCATTTGAATTTTTCTTTATAGTTATTTTAAATATTAAGTATGACCGCGTATTTCATTAATTCTAACCTATATTATATAATTTGAAATAATACTTTCAGACTGTTAAAAAACCAACAATAAATAAAAGAAATGCAGAACCACCGAAAGTGGCAAATTCGTCGAATGCTAATCCAGAAACCAGTAGTGGTTTGAGCCAGGAAGCTGAAGATCAATTTGAATTAGAATTATGCTGGTGTATTCAACAATTAGAAATGTGTCTGGCCACTGGAAAACTATCTGAGAAACAAGTACACGATTTAACTAAAAATATAAATATCTTGAGGAGTAATAATGCACCCTTGATAAAAAAAAGACAAATAATGCGTAACACTCTAGGCAATTACAGAGAAAAAATGGCTTTGGATGAACAGAAGCATGGCAAATCTGCATCTTCCATCAAATTTACACATACACCCACTCAGAATAAAAAGTGTACATTTTTGAAAAAAGCTGCTTGTACCTCTACAAATGATAAACAGTATTCAGACATTGATGCAGCATCTTCAAACACAAATGAGAACTCTATTGATATTGATAATGTACAAAATGCATTTAAATTTAATTTTCAAATTAAAGAATAAAAACACCTTTTGTAATTATGCAAAGTTGTAGTTATTCTTATTGCAATTCTAACCTCTTTTTCAACAAACTTTTATTTTTCATAGTTATTAACTTATATACAAAATTAACTAATTGTATTTTTAAATATTTACTTAAATATCATAAACAGAAACTAAGATAATATTAAAGATTGTTAATATACTTCATCCTAATTATATGAATTTACATTTATGTAATTTATTTTAGTCTATCGTAAAACATTTTCAAAATGATTTCTTACCGTATTAAAATATGTACACAGTTATAACAATGGTGTAAAAGAAAAGTATGGAATTATTTTTATCTTGACAAATCTATATTTGCAATAATAAGGGACATCATCAATATGGTCCTGTGGCGCAACGGATAACGCGTCTGACTACGGATCAGAAGATTCCAGGTTCGAATCCTGGCAGGATCGGGCAGTTTTTTTTCTATAAAACATTTTTAATCAATCAAACTGCTACAAATAAACAGTATCAACACAATATATAATAGTATACATTCTCGACATTATCTTCACGCAATTTTTGAAATTTTTCACTAGAATTTCAGAATTCTTTCGATTATTATGCCTTCCTAACACTATTCGAATGTAGTTTATTTAATTTATTAATGGAATATTATTTAAAAAATGAGTTTTGCAAAAGGAAGTGAATATAGTATGTAAGAGAGAAATGAAAGGATTGGAAAATGCTGTAAAACAATACTGGTATATTGTAACCTTTTGTAAAATACAGTTTGTACAATTATCTAACAATAAATCATTAATTTTTGGATAAATAATTGTATTTCTTCATTTCTCCTGATGTTGAAAGTCCTTTCCTTGATTCCTGTGGTGGCCTTAAAGTTCCATCATTAATTCACACAAAAAGAACATTAACTTTCAAATGTTAAATAAAAGTTATAAACAATCTCAAACTAATATACTGCGTGCAATTGTTAATTCTTCAACTAAAGTACTTGAAAATAAAATAGAAGCATTAAATAAATTAATAAACTAATAAACTAACCTGCTTTGGTACATTCTCGACGTTATTTTCTTGCAATTTTCGAAGTTTTCCGTTCGAATCTTGGAATTTATACGGATTTAGAGAATTCTGGCATGTCTGAGAAATGATTGACTTCGCTACTTGCTCCGATTCCGAAAATTTTCTAAAAATGCCCGAAGCTAATTAGTAATGTGAGTCGCTAATTTCACAGACGCTTGAAAAATTTCGAGGTACGAGATATGGTTGACTTTACTAATTAGCTTCGGTCCCGAAATTTTCTAAAATGTCTGGAGGCTAATTAATGAAGTTAACCATATCTCAGACATCGAAATTTTCGAAGCATCTGAGAAATTATTGACTTACACTACTATTATCTAGCTCCCAGAATTTTTAGAAAATTTTCGGAATCGGAGCAAGTAATGAAGTCAACAATTCCCAGACGCTCGAAAAATTTTCAGAATCTACAAGTAGCGTAAGTCAACCGTTTCTCAGACGTTCGAAATTTTTCGGTATCAGTGAGCTATTTTTGCGCAAGTTTCTTTTTTTGGTCGAATTTCACGATTTTTACGCGTTCCTAACGCTATCCGAACTTAGTTTACTTAATTTTTTAATGGAATATTACTTAAAGAATGAGTGTATTGCAAAAGGAAGTGAATGTGGGTAAGGAAGAAATGTATGGACTGTAAAATAATGTAAAACAACACTGGTATATTGTAAAAGCAGCAGATTCAGTATTACTGATATTTACTCTTTGTTTTAGTATCCATTGATATTTATCTTATTTTTTACATTTGTAAAAATTATACCCAAAAATGTCTAAAAGGAGACGAGAGCCTAATGAATATGTAGATGTGCAAAGCAGTGATGACGAATTTTGTATGAATTAGACTATTTTTATATCATTATATTTAATATATTTATATGCATTATATGCACAACAAATGCATTTATATATTTTTATTCAAAGACTATTTTGTTACCATATAAAGAGATTGCAATTGATGAATCTGTCATAAAATTCGAAGGTAGAATCAGTTTGATCACTTATAACCCCAAAAAACCAACGAAATGAGCAGACTCTAGCACCGGATACATATGAGCCGTTTAATGCGAAAGTGACGTAAGTCAAAAAAGGCGGTTTAAATTTGAATTTAGTTAAATTTAAAATTAAATTTTTTTTTACATCAACGTATTCTGCTCGATAAGAAGAGAAAAAATTTGAAAGGAGCCATATTCCGCAAACAAATAGTTTCCGAGATAAACGATAAACTTTTGCCACGATTTGATTGCGTAGAGTGTAGAGTTATACGCATAGTATAGACTAGTGACCTACGACCACATAGGATCTATATAGCCGCGGAGCAGACGCTCGGTATAATGGTGTGCGTAACCCTACACAAACGACTTCATTTGTTTCGGCCCTGCCTTAGTCAGTGCATTCTTTGTGTCCTTTAATCGTCGTTTGTATAGGGGCACGTACTCCATTATACAAGTCAAAGTAAGAATCCGAATATCACTGTAAAACATGCACAAAAAGCCGGGATTGCACATCGGGGATTGTTTTGAAATATACCATACCAAAGAAAACTATATGTGAATCAACATGAAATATCGAATACTAAGATGATAAATAATATGCGCATAGCTTAAACAAACTCGTTTGAAGTAATTTCAGTAATTGACTGAGCGCGTGTGATCAAAAAATAATTCCGACCAATACGACTACCATGCCTACGGAAAATATGACAGCAAAGAGTTAATATTGAAACAAGCATAATACTTTATTTGTAACGATGCTCTCGATCCTTCCACTTTGAACGCTGACGGCAGACTGAGCAGAACAATTCCTCTGATCTTTCTTATAACCCCCCCAAATAAAACTCTTCCAATGAAAAGCTGCATTATTTCTAATGTTCCTCTCGTTGAAATACCATTCGATTTAAAGTATGGAGCCTGTGACAACGTTTTCAAGCCCCGGTAACAATTATTTGGAATAATTGTTGCTAAGACATTTATTATGTAAATATAAATACAAACAAATTAAGTATTTTTAAGTAATTATGAATTCGTTCCAAGGAGGGTAATAACAAGGATCTTCAGATAAACTAAAAAACTGATTAAAAATGAAGAAATCAGTAAAGAAAACAATACTTCGTAGATCAATTATAAACACATGAAAATTGAAAAAAGATGTATGCATAAACTTGAAAAGTGACACAGTGTAGAGATTGAAATAGTTGACAATCGGGGCGTGTGCGGCAATTGAAAATTCATTATGTAAATAAATATTATGTTATGATATATTTAACAACCAGTAGTAACAAAGGTATCTCGGTCTCTCTTACGTAACTTATAGCAACAGAACAGCACTCTTTATCGTATGGTACAAGCTTGAATCCGTATATAACTATATATAATATATGCATATAGGATGTCTCAAAAGTCTATCGCACAATTTCATTAATCCGATCGAAACAACGAACAATACGAACACATGTCACCGAACAACAGTTATGCTCGGTTTTTCCGTTTCACCATAGAGAACAACCATATAGAAAGGAAAACACGACTGTTACAGGGTATATATATGTGTGTATATATATATATGTATATATTAGCATCGTTCGAAGCCAATAGAACTACGATATTCTTGTTTCGAGCATGTAAACATAACCTAAAGAAAACTCACGGACATATTGATATGGATGATTCGATCAATTTGTCGAATTGCCAAAAGAATGCACTAGACTCTGACGACGCCCTGTATAAATATACATCATCATCTGCGAAGGGTCTTTTTCGTTTCTCCTTTCTCTTTCCTCCTGTTTTCTCCTCTTTGTTAATTACTTTGTAATAACGTAACAGTGATATATGTATCTAGAAAAAATCAGTTCCTCCTCGGTACGGTCCAACTGATTCCAACTTATTAGAGACTTAATAATGACTCGTACGATCCCTAAATAGAACTTTCATTTTATTTTTGTTTCTGTTTGTCTTCTTCGTTACATGATTAACTGTTTTACGTCGGGAAATCACACACGATTCAGCAAACGCGCACACGCTTTCAACGTTTTTAATATCCTCCACGATAGTGTTTTAAGCGCGGTTTTCCTCGTACGTTCTTCTTTTTTTTTTTTACTTTTTTCTGGCTTTTTTTGTTTTTTGGTCTTTGCAGAGCGATTTTGCTTCGGTCGTCTTTGGTAGAAGCACACGTTTCCGTTTGCATCGCGAAACGCTTCATCCTCTTTTCGTAATCGATTTTTTAGAGAATTGTTTCTATTTTTTTTTTTTTGTTTATTTCTCGGTTGCGTCTCTCTGTTCCCTGAGTCGGTGTACAACCATTTCAGTCTTCGCCGTCCACTTTTTTCTTTCTCTCTTTCTTTTCGTTTAAATGTCGCACTTTTTTCACAGCAGTCAACATCCTCCTTTTCTTTGTTTCTCTCTCCTTCAGCTTAAAGACTAAGTGGATACACTGTGACTCACAGATTTAACTTAACTTATCAAAGCAGAAATGAAAATGAAGTATGTTTCAACAGGTCTGGAAGTTGCTTAAAGAATTATTAGATACTGGAAGATACACACCGGTTTTGGAAGAAATTTTTCTAATTCTAGTATGAAAAATGGAACTACAAGTGAAGTTTAAAAATGCAACTAGGTGATTCTAGATGAAAAATTGGGTGAAAAATGTAGAATGAGATTTTGACTAAGCTCTGCTTTTGTGGAAATTGATTTTGAAGATAGACATTTTAAAATATACTTTAATATCTACAATAAAATATATAAAATATTAAAACTTAATTTTAACAGACTATTAGTCATTTGGATTAATTTCGAGGTCTCTTTTCCATTGAAATCAGTGTGACCAGAGGTATTTATTTTATTCTTTTTTCTTTTTTCACGTGGAATCACCTAATTGTCATCACCTGTTCAATTCGTTTTAAATAAGTATATCGAACGTATCTGTGAGTCACTGCGTAATCAATCATTCAATAAAGACACTGAAAACTAACAAACTATCATCACGCACCGAAGAATCAACTTTCCCTCCGTATTTGAACGGTATTCATTTCAACTCCTCGCTGTGATAAATGAAACAATGTAACATAATATTGTTCATACAAGAAACCAATTTTCTGGAAAAATTATTTTCATTTCCTTCTTCATTATTGTAACCTTTAAACCAGCAAGGAGTAAAAACGTCACATTATTAAAAGCTCTACGAAAATAAATCTCGAAGCTTATCTCAGTTTTCTCAACGTTTTCGAATCTCTCACAAACTCTCTAACAAATTCACTCATATCACTCTCACTCTCTCTCTCTTTTTACAAACATTTCGATGCTTTCCATTCGTTAATAAATCGTTCCACAATCTCTTCGCCATTTTCAAGAAAAAAGAAAAAAAAGAAAAAAAAAAGAAAAGAAAAATTAATACATAGAGCGCGATATCCATACGAAACTAAGGAATTCGCGAGAAAAAACACATACGATATTATTATTATTATCGTGATAATACTCGATGATCTCGATCGACAAAAATCCTATCCTCTAACATCCTATAATATAGAATGTACACGTGTATATGGTTCTTGTGTGTCCACCGTGTGTATAAGTATAATATATTTTTAATAT
>NW_017100188.1:653209-666674 GCF_001263275.1 Habropoda laboriosa | reverse complement strand
TCATTTTTTTTTATATATATATATTTATATATAATATGTATGTATAATTAATAGTAATAATCGACGCGTACACCACAATATGTTCAATGTTTTTCTTTTTTTAACTCTTTTGTTTGTTTCTCTCTCTCTCGATATAATAATTCGGGGGTAGTACACGCGCCCCGTATTCGTCTTTTCACCACCGTCGTTTTATTATTTTAAATAAATAAGTGTTTTTTCCCGTTCGTGAAAGCCATTTCTGGAGAAACGCGTGTACACCGCACAATATACACACACGCCTTTTATAAATCGTCTTTCTGAGGCACATTTTGTATGCGTGATTTTCACGAGTCGAAATTTTTGTCTTTTTCTTTTTCGTTTTGTTTTACATTATTTCACGAAGTCGTTCATCCTTTCTCTGCGCTTTCCCCTTTCCTCGACTTCTTCGTAGTTTTCTTCTTCGATTTGTTCGAGAAAGAACAGGGGGAGAGAGAATAGAAGAAAATTCGACGAAACGACCAAGCACTTCGACGATTCTTTTTAGTTTCGCATAATTTCTCTGCTTTTTTCTTTTCTTTCTTTCTTTTTTTTTTTTACACGGTTGATCACAGATAACGCGAAGAAAGGAAAATTATAATCAGAGGAAGTCAATCACGTTGGATCGTTTCCATCGATCTTTCGCCGCGTCTCGAAGGAGAATCGTGCTACCGTTTTTTTTTTCTGTAGAAATCGACGTTCTCCCACGACGAGAACGTTCGTGAATTTTATCCTGGGAATTTATTATATGTACATACATAGTATCGATGCGGAGGAGCTTGCTAAACATAGTATTTGCGATAGAAGATGACTGGTTGAGAAGGACTTAAGCGGTGATACTGAAGAATTTATCATAGCTGCTTTAAAATTGTAAGCTATGTGTAAAATCATGGGAGAAATGTTCTTTTATCTAATTTTTATATAATTCAAATAGTCACGTTTAGTGAAAATATAATTCTGAAATGAAAGAGGAACATGCATCGATTATTCTCTGCTCGAAATACTGTTTTTCGCAGCTCCGATCGATAATACGTAATCCTAAGCATGGCATAAAATTAAACGTATCTACAATAATTTAAAGATTGCGATAAGGAACAGTGTCGTTCGGGGATGCCATCTTGAATCTACTAAAACTCCATAAAAACGATTCAAATAAATTTAACAATACTTTGTAACCATTTATGCAAATACAAACTACTTCTTATACCATAAATTTTAACAAAACAAACATAAGTATGTGCTAAACTCCAATTCCGCCATCTTGCATCAAAGAGTGCACATAACCTCAACGCATAACTATCTTACCTAGAACTCTAGACAATCCCTCAATAAAAATTAATTCGAATTCTCTCATTAACCTGTTAACTGGACACACCTCTCAAACAAATGTTAAATCTCTTTAGAAAAAATTATAACCAACAACTTCATTTTGGTTCATGCAAGTGTGAATATTATATATTTGTATTTATATTTAATACAGAAATAATAGTGCAATTAAAAATAAACAATCCTTCAATAAATAAACTACTGTGTTCTAAGTATTAATGAACCAGTTAACAGGTTAATACATCTAGTACTAACAATGAAAAGAAGAAACATAATATTGCCCCAAATGGATTTATAGAAAATTCAATAAGGTCCCCGTAACGAAGTCCCGGAAATAGGAATGACGCAATGTGTCGCTCGAACAATTGATTCGAGATCTCGAAGGCAGCCAACGTTACAACATCACGTGAAATGCATATAAATATACATAGGAGAGACACGTATAGGGCATAGTGCGCGAGCTGGTCTACTCCAGGATGATAGTGGCCAGCCTTTTGGGCCGTTTCCCTGTCTTCTGTTTTCGGTGGATCTCCCTGAAGTCCTCGTGGTTCATCTCGCAGGATTGTGTTACCGTCACATCATCTCCATTCACAGTTTGCTCCTCCAGCTTCTTCTTCCTGGACCTGGTCACTGGACCAGTTCTATTCTTATAAGCCTCGTTATTTTCCATGTGCCTTTTGTGCCTCTTCGACTTTGCCTCTTCATCCTCGTCCCTCCTGCGCCTTTTCTTAGATGGTTCTTGTTGCATGATCCTTGGAGAATTCGAGTCAGACGAGGAGGACAGAGAACTGAGGTATTCGTTCACTTTGTCTTCGCCAAAGTCGAATGCACTTGGCTGAGCAGGTGATGCAGATGTGACGAGGTTAGTAGCTGCACTGGGTGGTCTGAGGAGCTGTATGGAAGGGCTGGAGGAGGTGGTGGAAGCGGAAGAGGAGACAGAACTAGAGGTGGAACGCTTATGTAGCTTCCTGCGCTGCGCCAACCTGGCTCCGTCTACTTCTCGCAACCGGAAGCCTTCTGGTTTCTCTAACAGAGAACTCGAGGTGTCTAACACAACTACGTCAAAGGGGGAGGCCACGTCGAACGAACTGGACTCCGCTAGCCACGGGTGATTCGCCAGGCCACTGGCTGTCAGTCTTTTGCTTGGGTCCACAGTTAACAAACCTTTTGCAACTTCCTTGGCGAGGCTGGACACGTGGTTCCAGGATTCTCCGTCGAAATCGATCTCCCCTGCCCTGATTCTGGTGGCTAGGTCCGGGGAACCTGTTCTAAATGGAGGCTTCCCCGATAACATGGAGTACAAGATGGCGCCCAGGCTCCAAAGGTCGCAGCTCTGGTCATAACCTTGCCTAGCGACTACTTCTGGAGCAGCGTATGGAAGAGTGAAACATGGAGTGTGTAGAGGCTCACAGCCTCGCTTTATCCTGGCGAAACCGAAGTCCACGATCTTCACAGGCGAATCCTCTCCCATGTTGGCGAATACTATGTTCTCTGGCTTTAGATCTCTGTGAACCACACCTCTGGAGTGCATGAAACGCACCGCAGACGCGAGTTGCCGCATTATTCTGCTAGCCTGTTGTTCACTGAAGGGCCTTGGCCTCCTCAGCAATTCTCCTCCAGACAGTAGTTCCATTACCAAGTATGTATGAGCCCTGTCCTGATGCACCTCAACGAGTTTCACTACATTTGGATGACCCTGGCAGGTTCTCAACAGGCTAGCTTCTCTCCCACAATCGATCCTGCGACTGACAATCTTCACTGCATACTCCTGCAACTTTTTCCTGTGTCTACACTTGCGACACACTGAGAAGCTGCCGTCACCTAAGGCTTCTTCGCGTGGATCCAGCTCGTAAGTCTGAAAGAAGGAGGATTCTTCGAATTTGGCTGCTAGAACGTCAGAAGCAGAAGGTCTTTGAGACTCTGTGCTGGCTTTCGTTGCTTCTTTAAAGATGTCCTTGCTGACTACGTTGTCTCCAAATAGGATAGAGGGCGCCACGTAGGAGTATCCTCTGAAGATCTTGTCGTAATTAGGCGGTACTACCGCTGGACTGTCAGCTGCGATCATTTTCGTGAATTCGTCAGAGAAATTGCTGGTATCCAGCTCGTGTGTGATTCGAGGTACAAATGGAGGAGGGATTTCTCGTCTCTCTAGGGCCTCCCAGCTGAACGGTGAGGGTGCTTTCTTGAAGAACGAATGTTCCTTCAGTTCCTTCGCGTCGTCTAGCCCTCCGCCTAATCGTTGCCGCGGATCCTTCACCAGCAGACGCAGGATGAAGTCTCGAACCGTTGGGCTGAGATGACTAGGTATCGGTGGATCTGTCTTCAGGATTCGACGCGAGATGTCCTGCTGCGTGTTCTTCTCGCCCTCGATCGTAAAAGGCGACGCGCCGGTTAGCAACTCGTACGTGAGCACGCCCACGCTCCACCAGTCGACAGCCTGAAAAATCGACGAAGCATTCGTTTGATACTTTGGAATAGAGACATTTTTCGCGGTTCGGTTATTCCTGGAAGTTTTGGAATCTCTTGTCGGTTGGATTTCGTGTTTGGTAAATGTGTTCGTAGTATTTTGGGTGTTTTGGGTATACATATGACTTGTGGTGGGAGTTTCTGGAGATGTTCTATAGGATGCTTCAAAATATAATGCACTACAACTGAGAAAGTTTTAATTCTGAGAGGATTTTCTTGATAAGAGGATTGAGGAATGTCTCAAAAATGGCGTGTTGCAAGTAGTGAAGACTTGAACTTTACAGGGATTTTGTTTAATTTTCAGGGTGTTTCAAAAGTAATATGTTACAAGTATAGAGAAGAATTTTGTTAGTTGTATAAGATGTTTCAAAAATAGAGCACTTTATGCAGGAAAGTTTGAAGTTTAAATCATAAAAATGTCCTTTATAAAAATTCTAATATTGACTCTTTCATTTTATATTAATTGTCTTTCTCAGAAAAGAACTCTTTGCTCCTTCTACTCTTTCATATCTATTACTTTATTGTCTTTCACTGATTATTAAGAAACACTCGTTCAATTCTGAAACGCCCCGTAGAAAGAGAAAAGAAATTAAAACAAATCGTGACTTCCTTGCTTTTTATGAGTGCATCGATGTAATCGGACGTTCCCCCAGCGTAAAGGAGAGAAATTTACATATGTTTTCTCGAGTAATTAAGGTGGAAGAAAAAAAAAAGAATAACGAATCGATAAAAATGTATCTGACAAGCGGGGAAGCACAGGCGCGATAACGAAGTTCCAGGAACGAAGGGAACAAATCGTGACGTAAATTCATCCTGACTCACAATATCGTGTCCCGCTGAGCCCCCTCGTACCACTTCCGGTGCCATGTACTCGATAGTTCCGCAAAAGGAGTAAGCACGGGCGTTGTTGTCCCTTTCGTGCGGCAGGAACTCTTTGCTCAGCCCGAAATCTGTTAACACGATATGCCCTTCTCTGTCCAATAGAATGTTCTCTAGCTTAATGTCCCTGTAAATTATACCCAGCTGCAACAGAAAAGCAACATTTTCTCTGTTTTTCATCGATCATCGTCCACGATAAGGTCTGTAATATTTTAATATTTCATCGTTTCAATGCTTGCAACGAAGCGTATGTTGGTCGTAAGCTTGAGACTATATCTTTTTTTTTTTTCACGTGGCTTGTGGAAACGTTACATACAGGAAAGATACATGATCTAAGATAGAACACATGCTGAGAATGGTCTTAGAGTAGACACTTGGATTAAAAAGATTCAATTAAGTAGTTGTCGAGTTAAATTGAAAAATCTTGAAAAAGATTACTTCTAACTGTACAATTTGATTTAGTAGAACTTATCTGTTTAATTATATTACACATTATACGTTTAAATCTTCGTTAATCTCAAGCTTCCGATCCACAAATTATATTTTCATAAAAATGTGTATGCTTCATCAACTCACACTGCTCGAAATAATAATCCAACGCTTCGAAGAATATCAGAGACTTACGATTCTAAAATGGTAGAACTAATTTGTGTGCCATAGTAGACCTCTTGAACTATGGATTTCGTCTGTATTCCACAATAAGGTTTTCAGGCCACGGGAGACCGATCTATATATCATTAGAGATCTCAAACCATAAATTCATTCTACGTAACGTATCAGACTTCAATTCGGACCCGAGTCCGATCTACGTACCATATTGAGAGTCGTCAAGTCGTAGTTCTAAATAAAAATATTCAAATATACCAAAGTTCGGAATATGATTCATCTTCAAATTTCAATCTATTCGAAAAGTATCACACTTTACAACACTGAAACAATACCGCAGCGAAGGTTTCCAAATCGTGAATCTAATATATCACAGTTAGCAGACTCAATTTATCGCGGTATTGGTATTTAAAGAATCAATCGTAAACGCGATTCGACGATCGTTTTTAACAGCGTGAGTTGACGAACATGATTGTCATAATGAAGAGGAACGACATTTACTTTGTGTAGATGCTCTAGCGCCAAAATAACTTCGCCGATATAGATTCGTGCTTCGTCCTCGGTGAAGTGTTCCCGTTGATACAAATGCGTAAACAACTCCCCGCCGCTGACATAATCTACAAAAACACAAAGTTCTCGTTATTTAACCTTAGACATGGACGATATCCTTAGATTTTTTTCTCCCCCTCTCTCTTTCACGCACCTTTCCACACACACACGCACATACAGAGAAAGAGAGGAGAGAGAAGAGAGAGAGGAGAGAGAAGAGAGAGGGGGGAGAGATGAGAGAGGGTAGAGAGAGGAGCGAGGAGAGGAGAGAGGAGCGAGGAGAGGAGAGAGGGAGGAGAGATAGGGGTGGGAGGGAAGAGAGAGAGCGGGAGGAGAGAGCAGAGAGGGGAGGGAGGGAGGAGAGAGAGCGGGAGGGAGAGAGAGCGGGAGAAGGGAGAGAGGGAGGAGAGAGAGCGGGAGGGAGAGAGAGCGGGAGAAGAGAGAGAGGGAGGAGAGAGAGCGGGAGAAGAGAGAGAGGGAGGAGAGAGAGCGGGAGGAGGAGAGAGAGTCTTACTCGCGCGAGCACGCATTCTCTCCTTTTCTCCTTTTCTATCTCTCTTCTCCTTTTTCACACTATGGAAGGCCTTATTCTGGCGACGATTCGTTCTTAAAATAGCCACAGTCGCAATGAGCCCAAAAAAAGAAAATCACCAATAGCACGCAGGAGCAAAATAAAATAAAAACATTGTTTCTATACCAATGGAATGTACAACGATATTTTCCTCTGTTTATCTTTCTTGAGGCTCGTCAACGAGATACTGGACTGTAACGTATGAAATATTCATTGATAAACGCGGCTACGTGCAGGATTTGGAATCGCGAGCTCGTGAACGTGAAAAAAAAGTCTGCGATAATTTTATACCTACTTCTCCTTTTGTCTGTCGTAGGAAATTCAGAGGAAATGGAATAGGAAACGACGATTGATCGTTGTAAATCATTTTTTCATCGACTATCGAAGCTTTTTTTCTTTTGCAACTTAAAATTTCTCGTAAATTAATGATAGCTAAGCTTCGTGAAAGAGTAGGAAATTCGTTCGTAAAGAGAAAAAAATTTCATTCATTGCGCGATATTTGCGTGAGGAAATATGCAATTAAAGGAGAAATGAAACGGCGAACGTTTCTGTAAGGGAAAAAGATTGCACAACGTTACAAGGAACGAGGGGGCGATGATGTCACGATTGCATCGCATTTTGAAAACCACATTGACCATTCGTTTCTCCGTCGTTTCGTTCGATTTCCTCAAGTGTTTTTTCAAAGTCTGATGGCAAACGAGCCGATAATGTATAGGTAAAGGAAAAAACCGTGCATAAAAATACTGGCAGAAATTTTTTGCACAGATCTTTTATGCCTGCTTTTAGAGGTTAAGACGTTGCTAATTTATTCGATAAACCAACTTCTTTATTTTCTCTCGTGTAAATATTTTTCACTGAATACTAGAAAAAATGCTCTTCAACGAGACTTAATATCACTAATTTACTACTTTTTCGTGTAAAACTGTTTTTAATATTGTCCTTTTTTTAATTTGCCAAGTTATTAATTTGTAATTATTCCGCCAAATGCTTACTACTACTGATTCATAAATTTCCACCGTTATTATCACAATTATATATTAATTTCCAATAATTACTCTTCGCAATTTATACCAAATGCAAGCACAATTATCCTCAGAAACAGTTACATTTCGAATAAAGAGAATTTCTACACACAGAAGCATCTCTATTATACCGCTTTACCATTCAAAAATTGAATAAACTTTTAACAAAAATTTTCACTAGTTTTAATAAAACAATAGAAAAAATGTTATTCTATTTGTAAATGGTAAAGCTACTTATGAATCACCCTGTACAATCTATAACCATAAAATCTTTTATCCTTCAAAATTCCCTGAATCAAGTGATCATATTTCATAAGCTACAGCCCAAATCATTCCCGCCTTTTCATACGCCATATTGAATCGAACACGTATCTGAACAGTTTACCTAAAATCAGATGGAGCTTCGCGTCCGTCTGAAAGGCGTAATGTAGCGTAACTAAAAAAGGACTGTCCCGTACGGCCTCCAGAACTTGTCTCTCCGTCTTCGTGTGCTCGGTCGTCTTCTTCTTTTGCACGATCGACGCTTTCTTCAGAACTTTCATGGCGTAAAGGCGTCCTGCGTCGGTGCCTGTTCTCTTTCGCACCAGGAACACCTTTCCGTAAGCTGCACAAAAGTTTTTTCATCTTTACGGTAGAACTCGACGTATCCCGACCGTATCTCGCGAGATTCTTCGACGATAAACACGTTCGATCAATTATTGCCTTTTGTTATCGTCGATCGAGCACGAATTCCGCATGTTTTCGCCGCGAAACGACACTTCTGCACGCGCATGCGTGGCCTAGGCGAGCGCCTGCGCGCCCTTTGCCTTTCCCCACTCCTATTCCCGTTGTTATGGAAACCACGTAACAGTAAATAAACAGTCACGATAAAACAGCGTGTACTTATCTGTCACGAAAAATATAATACTATCCAGGATATTTTATTTTGATACTTTTAACTGATTTCTAGAAAAAGAAATTTTAAACGATTTAAAAAAAATATAAGCTTCAGGAAACAAGAAAATGAACATCAACCTTTAAACAAATACACATTATACAATGTATGTACATCGTTGCATATTTTTCAACATATTGAAACACCTTCGACTCTCGATCAAAGCGGCTTAAGACCACTTTGTATTCAACCTTGTGATTCCATCTACTATCTCGATTTACGCGCTTCCATTCGTCGTATTTATAAATACAGATAAGATTACAGTCAGCTTTCCATATTTCCCGTTCTATCTCTATTTCCCGATAACTGAATACCCAAGACACCGCGTATACCGATAAACCCGACCGTATCCATGTTAACACTGAGAAATTCGAACTAAATTCCCATAACGTTGTTTCACCGTCGTTTCCACCATTATTGCATTCCTTATTCCCGTGTTGCCCTAAAGTTCGCAATTTATGGACACCCCGTAAAGGAGGTGGAGAAAAATCTCCGAAACGGTGGTTTAAAACTCGTTCGAGTCGCGATAAAGTCACAAGATAATATGTATCTGGTTCGTGTTTACGTTTATTACGTTTTCGGGTGCAAAAGAACGCGTCTAAACCTCGCGACGACAGCGTAAGTGATCGTAATTAAAAATTAACCGGTTGCTGAACGTAACGAAAGAAGCTTTTCACACGCGAAAAACAGTAGTCAAAGGGGAGAGTAAAAGAGGACTCTGGTTTATCGGCCATCGTTTCGCTACGAAGTTAAGGGGAAGGCGGGAAAAATAAATCACTTTTCGAGAAAAAAATATGTGAGCCGTTCTTTTTTAAAGTGGCATAAGTCCGTTTATTCTAAAATTCAGACATTTGAGGGTTTGTGTTTGAATTAAATAGAAAATTTTAAAATTGTAAACATGTTGAATTTTATAATGTGATAATAATTATTAATATTGTTAAAGAAACATAAAGGGTTTTTTTTTTAACTACAAATGGACTTATACTACTTTCAAGAAAAGCATTTATGCAGTAACATTTCACAGTTAAACTTCTTTCGATGAGTTCATGAGGATATTGTAGTGTATTGACTTTGTTATTACAAATATGAAAAGAAGACATCCATGTTTAGATGAAACTAGCCTTAACTCATTTTTTTTTTTTTCAAAATTGGACTTATACCACTTAAAAAAAAAAACAAAAAACAACGGCGCATATGTTCTTTAAAATGACACAGAATTTATTAAAATGAAACCAACAGAAAATTTTTTTTAATATTTGACTGTATAATCAGAAATTAGGAATACCTATGTATTTTTTTCTCCTAAATTGTTGCATATTTTTCAACTTCCTTTTTGACAGTGATTTTATTAATTAAATTAAGGAAATTGTAATACCTCGTTTAATGAACATTTTTCACCGTAGAAAAAAGGAACGGAGAAAAGGAGTAACATCGTTCCTTTGCTTTAATCGTGATTTCCCCAAAGTTAACATATTCAAACTTTACGCACCACTTTCTCAAAAACCGTAAACGAAACTGTAACAAAATTTCACTAATTTAAAATTTTTAATTTATATATTTCATTTTTGCTTGCGAGTAGATAGACAAAGGGAAGGGAAAAATTGAGTACTTTGTGAAAAATTGTATTTTTGGTTCCAAGCAATATTTTTAAATTCTAATAAAAAAATGTACATAAGAAGGTTCGAAGAACACGTGGTTAAAATTTCGTTTCAATATTTCCAAGGGTTCTTGAGAAAAAGATACGCAAAGTTGGCAAATTTCACATCGGTAAGGTAGATCTTTCCGTCTCCCTTTAAACACTTCTATAAAGGATTTCGTTCACGTACCTCCAGTTCCAAGGACCTTCAGCAAGTCGAAGTGCGTCATGTCTACCCTCTGGCCTCCGCTGTCTGCCAGGTTTACTGTAACGAGCAACATTATTCGATTTTATTCTATCTAGTCTGCGTGACAGATGCTGCTTCTTGCTTATGAATACGATATAATAGCAATGGTGAAGGTTAAGTGTGTTGAGAAAGGAAGATGTGTACTACGTATCAAAAGTCTGCCATTGCATAAATTAATTACAGATATTTTTTTTCTTTTCTGTTGGGATAGCAAGTTGAAAATGTGAGAATAATATTCTGAAAGAAAAAAAAAAAGGACCGATGTGATTAATTTCATTTCTTAGATTATAATATTGACTTTATAAGGGGACAGAAAGGGTTGCTGCAATTAATTGGTTTTCCTTTTTTTCTTTTTTTCAATAAATTGCTTACTTTATTTGTTATAGCATTTATTATAATTCAAGCACCTAGCAACTAAAAAATAACGAAATAGTAGAAGGTCGTCAATTATGTTCGATACTTATTCAAAAATTATACTACATTACAGATACAACACACATTTGATGTAAATGCAGTAACACTTAACGTAAACTTACTATTAAATAATTACTTGATTACACCTAACAAGTAGAACATACATTGTCGCATTTATTATTTTTCATTCAATTTTTCGATACTTTTAGCGAACGACCCTAGGACTTTGAAATTTTATCCCATTATATATGCGGCTTGATGATTTTCTAATCGTTTCTATTTTGCATCCAGAAAACAAGCAGCCACTTTCATCGGGCCTTGGTTATCGAAATACTGTTAACTGGACTTTCTATTTGAATGCCTTCAAACGAACTTTCGTTCGACGTACTTTCGAATTACCGATTGACTATACCCCAATCGATTAAAAGCAGGAAGTATTTCGCCGGTTCGATTCGAATCAGAACACCGATGTATCGTATTTAAACGTCCGGGCACTTCCGCGTTCTGGATGAGACATGTTGGAATACATTAAGCAAGACAATCACTGTAATCGTCGTGATCTTTGAAACGATGATGTACAAGTTACACGAGCTTCGATAATCTCAGAGTTGGTTAAGTCTAAGCTGGCACGAGTGAAGTCTAAGTTAAGTCACAGATTACGATTCCGGTGAAAGTACGAATTGTACATTTTCTAAGATCGGTAACGTAAGCACGTTGGATCTAGGATAAATCTAGATTCAATACGAATTACAACGAACTAAGTCGATTTGAGTACTCAGATTAAGTTTTTCGTAAGTCTAATCGCAGTGAAACTTAAAGTAGACTTGGAGTCTGACTTAAGTTCAAACTGAGTTACATTTGAATGTAACTTAAGACTCAATTAAGTTTAAGTTAGACTTACCACTGAAATTTGAGTTAACAACCGTGAGTTAAGTACGAAAACTGGGCTGAAATCAGGTCTAACTTAAGACACTTAAACTTGTACTCAACGCGTACTTAATTCAATTCTAACTTAGACTTAACTCAATTTACCTCGAGTGCAAATTAAGTCCCACTTAAACGACTTATTTTCTCTTTAACACCAAGTTTCCTCCAACATGAGCGAGAATTGAAACAACAAACTCAACAAGACTCGGACTCAAGATACCAGCTGAATTACTATCTGCATTCGCAGCTGAAGCGACACAGGGCCGAATTCAAAGGGGCTACACTAGAATGGCGCGAATAATATTTCCAATAATTGGAAAGGCGCGAGTTTCGTTGACTCTCACGATTAACTTTCTGCTCTAATTAATTCACGTTTTCTACTGTAAGAATCGATGAAACGGGTCAGTTCCGTTACGAAACCACTCTAAGCCAATGTGTTTCTTTTTTTCTTCTTCTTCTTCTCTCCTCTGTTTGTACAATTTAGGAAATACGATTTCGATTAAAGCGCACCCTCAGCTTATCACCAACACACACGTTTCTAACTTCTTCTTCTTCATATTTCTTCTTTTCTTTTTTTTCGAATCTTGTAAAATTATCTTAGGCCAAGGCTCTCTTTCCGTAATCGCTTTGTTAAACATATTTCATTCGATAAGGACGCGAACGGTTTCCAGTCGAACCGTTTTTAGACGCCTACTCCGCTCCGACATCTAATTCGAATCGACGTTTCGTTTTATTTTTAACTTTACTTTAAGCGGAAAACAGCCGTTTCGCCGTGCTGTGCAAACGGCATCTAAAATTAAGCGATCGAGCGTGTCTTATGAGTACATACAGAGATAAAGAACGGGGGGAAAAATGAAAGAAAGAAATTGATCGGTAGATCTGAAAAATCTTCGAATAAAATGCGACTTTGATCATTTTATCGCTGCTTTACAATTGGTAACTTGTAACACGCCTTTGGATTATTGGATTTAGCCACGTGTCGATTTTTTATTCAGATTAAACCGCGAAAAGAATGCCAGATTCGGTGTTCGAAAACTTTCGAGACTAAGCAACGATGTAAAAATGATCTTCAACGTTGGAAGCGTGGAAATGTGAAAAACAGTTTTAAATTAACTTCATCTTTTCGAAGCTACCGTTACCGTGGCGCGCGCACAAAGAGGAAAAAAAAAGGATGAAAGATAAAACGGCGAAGAGGACAAGAGAAGCACACGGTTGAATATTCAAATATTTTTCTTATTCGACACTTAACGTAAACTTTCGTCGCGACAGAAGCGTAATTATGATTGTCCGTGACAAACATTGACCCAATTTGTACGCGAGCGTTCGCGAGAACTTCTGTCCGAACTCGTTTCCAGCGAAGTACAACAATTAGAACGAAGACAGGGCACGAATTGCCAAGATATACTCAAGGTGCCGTCATTTAAACTGAGGGTTACAGTACAGTGGGTCAAAAAAAGAGGAAGAAAAAAAAAAAGGTGATGGCGCACCTGCATTTTTTTGGAACGTTCTTTTTGTCCACAGAAATTGCATGTTAGGATCGAGTGTGTCCTCTGGTGCCTTTTCAAATAAAACGAAGTGTGTGTCCCTTCAGGTGTAAAAAGAATGGGGGAAATACGAAGATAATGAAAATAATAGAAGTTGCAATAAGAGGGACAGTAATAACAGAAACAGTATGTTTCCTTTTCAGATAATTATTAATAGTGTAACAGTAAGGAAAATAACTAAATTGTATAATAATAGCGGTTAATTTTTATAGTAACATAATAATTCTATACACCTGTCCCCCGGTTTACACGGTACTTTATTTACACGGTTTCAATATGAGGGGGTCTATAAAGATTTGATCAAAAACCAAACACAATTGTTAATTACG
>NW_017100188.1:634754-649990 GCF_001263275.1 Habropoda laboriosa | reverse complement strand
GGCTGGCTCACGGAATAAAAATTTATTAAGAATTTTTATTGAACCGACGTTTAAAAATTCGTCTTATTTTTCAGACTGGCTCTCTGATAGCCCAGATTTGAAACAGTTTAATTATAAACCGTGGACAGAGCTGGAGCACGTGGCCTACTAGATTCTCCATAGAAATTTGGCTTGCTTAAAAAATGATATAAATAGCTCTGGGAATAATTATAGTGATCGTGTGTGCTAGGATACCCGATTAACTGTTATTTCAAAGCTTATATTATTTTATACAGTATTCTCTTCCTCCTTCGTTATTGAATAAATTCTAATTTAATTAAAAATAATCATACTTTCTACTTCTTTTCAATTTTTAAAGCAGCACGATATATTTGTAACAGAAGTTATAATTCGTCTACGATAATTACACTCCCTTTTATCGTTCTCAATACACTTCGGCTGCCAAATACGTCGGCCATATTTGGACGACGCGTGATTATCTACAAGGGCGCCATTATTCACAGATGGGTGACAATTTTATCTTTCAGGGACAGCTCTAATTTAAATACAGAACGATAAAACTGTGTATAATTATTTCTTTTAATTACATACTTTGTAGAAATTTTGAGAAACTGAACGAAGCCTTAAAAATCCGATTTTTCGATTAATTACTCTTTCTCTGTCAACGATGCATTTTGTAAAATCACATGCGACCGGATAATTAAATTCTTTTAATTAGGTCCTGTATTAAAATGAATTATAAGAAATCGAACGTCTTTCAAAAATTCTCTTTTTCGATTAATATTTTGCAAAATCACATGCAATTATTTTTTTAATTATGCTCTGTACAAAAAGTAATCGCAAGAAATCGAACGTTCCTTAAAAATCCTCTTTGTAGATTAATCTTTTTTCTTTTTTAACAAAATTGTACGAAAAGAAAAAAAAAAAGATAAAGTCTCAATTCCTCTCGCTTTCTACGAAGGCCACTGTGTCTCTCTATTCCCCGAAGAAATGTTACAACTTCATCCACGAAACTTAGAAAGCCGATTTCTCTGTTGAGAAGCGTGGATTAAACGGCGTAAATCATCCAAGCTGTCGGTGTCGGTTCGCTGCAACTTTGGCCACGGTGTTTCACGTTGGAATATTCGACGAAAAGCGTGAAAAGCGTCGCGTGGGGCAAGTGGGTCGCCAGACATTCCAATATCCAAGCGAACCCGCACGCGTGTTATCTACACAAACGTTCATAAATATTTGCTCACCGACTTTATTTTTTTACCTTATTTAAATACACCGCTAATTTTTCCACATGCCTATATGTATATCTCTTTGTAACAGGGGCCATTAAATTGGTTGGAATAAGGAACATTTCAAATAAATTCATATTCGCAAAGCCAACTTACTTTTCCCCTCCGTTCTTCCACTTGATCAACGCGATTAGTCACATTGAACTCATTTACAACATTCGGAATTTGTATTATTAGAATCGGAGTAGAATTTGAATGATTAAAATCGAACGATATTATCAAATTGAACGTAGGTACGTTAAATTGAGCTCAGTGTGATATTTAGAATTTGTATTATTAGAACAGGATTTCAGAATTTGAATTATTGAAACTGGATTATGCTATAAATAAAAAAATTTTACATAACTGATGGGAATTGTAATTATAATCTTGATGAATAATTCCATTACGATGCAATATTATTTTGAAAATTATTTTCCAAGGAAAATACTATTAAAAAGTACCTAGAATAGAAGGCCACGAGTAGTTTGATATTTTGAATAAATTTCGATTGAAGGAACCTTGCCCCAAAAAGTGAAAATAAAAAATGTCACGTTAAAAAAAAAAAAGAAAAAGAATGTATTTTCATTCATTGAAGTAATCCCCGCTACTTTTCATTTGTTGCTTTTTTCGAATGAAAAACATTATCCATTTATATGGCGTTGAAGAGGAATTCTTTTTTCTTCGTTAATTTTTCAGCTTTCATACGTTGTTTGAAATGTTAATCTAGATAAAAATTGTGCCCCTCTCCGCAGGGAGGATAGAGGTGGGCACGAGCGCGTCGGTGGTACACTCGAGCTTGCTCGTGGTCGCTTTTACTACCTTGACATGGATTCTCGGCTGGCAGTCAGGGCCGGGGACACTTGACAAGGACCCCCGCGTGTTAATTTCACGCGGAAACCCTTTTAGCTTCGAGGCGAAAATTCGATCGACGCTCGCGGCGTTCACTCGTCAAACAGCTAATACGGCGACGTTCTGGGAAAGGAAAGAAGCATTTGATTGTTTCGTAATGTGATGAAAAATTGCAACGTCTTCTTTTTGCTCGAAAAACGAAGCACGTGGATAATATTTACGAAGAATCAATATATGCGGGGGGGAAATTGTAAATGAAACTTTGTTTCTCAAAGAGAAAAGTAAAATAAGAAAGTTTTGAGAAAAGTGTAACTTCGACGTGATTAAATATTTTGAGGTTAGCTGTCGGCTGTAAACGGAACACGAAGATGCTACACTTGTTTTTTAAACGTAGAGATAAGAATTTACGTATGGAGGCAAAATTGGAATTTGTTTTTAGAAGAGAAAATTAAAATATGAAATTTTAGTGTAAAGGTGTAATTATGCTGTGATTAAATATTTTGAGGTTAGCTGTCGGCCTTAACCTTGTTTCTGAAATTCTTACAAGAAATTAAGGCAGCAAGGGGTGAAATCTCTTTTCAAAGTGGAGTGCTCGAAAGAAATACGCAGTTTCTTAAATCCTTAAGCTTTCTCAACGAAATTTCGCAGAATAAAACTGACCGAATTCTATTTAAATAGACATCTCCGAAAGGATTCCAAGAAAATCTGCGCCGAGATCGTATATTTATTTAACAACAGTCTGAAACAAAATTTACCCAGAATAGCGTATATATAAAATCCTAACTGATATATAACAACGGCGCAATAATACCTTAAAAGAGTCGAAAATTACTTCGAAAATTCGCCAGGTGTAAGGTACCGCAATAACCAGCATGAAATCCGTAATAATAATGGGATGGTACTGTGCCGGATTGAAAAGAAATGAAAGACGGCTTCGATTTACGGGGAATCACGCAAGTGTGACACACTTTTCTGCGGCCGGGCACACACGATCGTGGAAGGAACAGAGTTGTACTCCTCCAACAGGCAGAACGAGCAAACAGAGCATCCGTGGCAATTGATTTGCCCAGTAACAGCTGCCAGTGAATATTCAAGCTGAAACACACCCGTACAAATTCGACGTACCGTCCGGCTCATCGTTCCAAGTACGCGTGTTAGGCAACGAAGTGGTTCGCCATTGAAAAACGTTAAGCACCGAGAACAATTACGTCACGTAACGTGGCTTGCTCTATCGATCAACTACATCGATATGTTTACTTGTCCACGGGATGAAAAAACTGCGCACAGCGATGGTGTAAACGATGGTACGCTAAATGTTACCCCCGGTGATACTGTAAATCATGGGTGCCCAATCTTTTGGCTCGCCTGGCCCATACGAGATATAAGTAAGGAACCTTCCTTTATTTTTATATATTTTTCATTGCAGCGCAGTATTTTTCAAAATATCGCTAAAAATCACGTAATAATGTCAAAAGTTCGCGATCTTGTGGGGCCGCATTACCAGCTGTTCAGGGCCCCATGCGGCCCGCGAGCAGCGGTGTTGGACACGCCTGCTATAAATCTTCGAACGAGAGTGGAAAACGCGCGTGAAAGGAAAATTAGCCATGGGTCACTCGATGATTCATGCGTTACTGACGTGTGTTAATGATATCACGATCCATTTTACGATACTGCAACATTTAATGAACGAGCTGTTGGGAAATTCAGATGGTATGGATTGTGCGTCACCAGTGAACCACCTGAGATGGTCGGTCTTATGAATATTTTCATCACCACTGTGACCAGTGGTCCACGTGCTGTAAAAGCTGTTTAGTAGAACTTAAAAGTAGGCCTGGGTGTCCAACTCGTGGCCCGCGGGCCGCATGTGGCCCTGAACAGCACAATATCGTAAACTTTTAACATTATTATGTGATTTTTAGCGATGTTTTTCATGTTTCGAATTTCATTATAATAAAAAATATTAAAAACTAAAAGGAAGTTTCGTTACTTACGTACATTAACTGTATTATATAGTTCGTATGGCCCAGGCAAACCGAAAGGTTGGTCACCCATGATTTAGACCTCTTTTAGTATACTACAGCATTTAATAATGAAAACATTAGATCGTCCCATAGGTAACGTCGCTTTAGTAGCCCAGTTTCAATATAAAATTAATAGTATTTACACTTACTGTTAATCGATGATGTATTGATTACTGTTTCCGAGGGCCATTTACCATTTTTCAGGCAACCTTTTAATCCTCTTTTTAAAAAAATTTCTTACCCTTTGGATGAAACAACTGATCCAACGTTAACTTTAAGTGTATTACTGAAGTTTCTGTCACTTAAAAAGTTTTCTAGTGAACGAAATAGATGGTAATCCAATGTTCAGGGAAATATGGTGGATGTGATATTAATTCCTAGTTCAATTGTCCAATTTCTTCTATTTTTGTTTTTCAAATCTGATCATTTAGCAACATAGTATGAACGAATGGAAAAGTATTTTCATGCTCCACAAATTTACCAAATGTACTTCTACAGGTTGTAAATTAAACCTTTTAGGGAAGATAGATACAAAAAAGATTTTTCTTCTTGACGTGTACGAAAATCGAACCAAGATAAGAAGCGACATTACTTACGGGATTACGTAATATTATGAATTTCAGAGAATTCCTCCGTGACCCACCTGTGGGTCACGCACCTAAGAAACCTACCAAACAAGTTTTCAATCGTTCCTATTATAAAACATCATTTAACGATAAAAATATTGTCGTTTCAAGAGATTTCCTCCGTGTACCACCGGTGACCCACGCGCTACCATAAGTTACCGATAACTTTCCAGCGTTGTTTCATCACGTGCGGTGTCTTAAAAATGAAAATACCGCAAATTAAAGCGTATTCCTCCGTGGGCCACCGGTGAATTATCCAGCTGAACTCGATTCCCCATTAAAACTCACCTTTACGAGGGCTTACTTAACATTACGAGCCCGACGTGTCGCTTAAGCGCGCGACTGCCGCTGAAAGTCAACGATAAAACTCGAAATACCCGTTTACGCGTGAAAAGTAGACTTCTTTGCAGTTCTGCGTTTCACCTTTTACTTTTCTGAAAGCCTATCTCTCTCTCCTCCCCCAACCGTTTCGCGTTCACGCGCGCATTTGTGTACCTCCTTTGTTCCGAAAAATCCTTTCAAGCGCGGGCGAACGAATCTTCGCTGTGAAATCCGCTGGAGCGCGCGCGGACGAGTTATTTTTTCGCCGGCAAAAGGCGAGAATGAAATCCTCGCGCGTTCCCCATTCTCCAATGAAAAGACGCACCATCGAGAGAGACCGTGTTAATCCGTACACGATTCACGAGACCGCCTCTCAAGTCACGAGTAAACATCTCTCGATTTAGAAGTTAGCCGACAACTACGTACGTATTCCTGAAATTGTGAAACGATATTCTGAAATTTAAATCGAGGAGACTGGCTAAATATAACGGCCCGAGAAATCCTTCCGACACTGAAAACATTTTTGGAAAGCGTTTTCCTCGAAACACATTTGGAACCAATTTATTCTGCTCAGTTTCAATTATTCTCGTTGAAATTAATTTATATTTTTCTGAGTTAATGCAGAACGAGTGCCGATACGATCCCAAAAGAGTTCATTTCAGATTTACATTTCCCTAAGTTAATTTGAAGAAAAAACAAAATTTCTCAGGATATAAAAAATATACTCTTAATATCCTTAACCCTTTGCGGTCCTATGTCGAGTCAGACATTGTTGCCTTCAGATATCATATAATGATAAATTATAAATGATAATAAACCACTTTTTTATGCATTAATATTATACCGAAACTTGGTGTTTTATAACTAATATTACGCTGAAATATTGAAATAAAGGAAAACTACATGGTACTGCCCGAGAGTCTAGCTGGACTCTTTAGACCGCAAAGGGTTAATGAAGTTTAGAAAAATCTTGGAATATTGTCACGTTAACCCTTTCGTCACCAGTAGGTCTCATATATCCCACTCAAACAAAAATTGATCTCAATGTAGCATCAATTACAGACGCGATGGTAAATTCTTTAAAAGGAAACAAATTTTCTAAAAAAAATTATTCGGTCATAGGACGGTTAAAATAGACGATTTTGATTATCTTTACACCCATCGACACAGGTGGACAATTTCTCTTCGAAAATATGCTTCGAAGCATTCCAGAAAATTTCCTTTCTTCGTAACACCACAAATGGTGATCTCATTACCGAGCAATTAATTTTAAAATACACTTGATATTAGGGGACGAGCTAGATACGCAGAGTGAACGCTATATTGCGCTTTCAAAAGGGCTCGTGCAAGTTGAAGGTGAAGGGTAGCCGGCCAACCATCGCGCCAAACACCGATCCAACACTTTCACAAAGGTGATTTATGATTCGTTATAAAGTCTGCACAACTCTGTGGACATAAACGAAGAGCAACATTCGCCAACAATATATTAATTCCACGACCACGTATGCCCGCCACAAATTGAAAACTTTGCAGGAAATCTAAACCTCTGTTGTCACGAGATACGTCCACGGAATAACCAGCTGACTAATCGGGGATAAAAATACTTCCCAAGCCGAACATGTTTATTAATTATGATCTTTTTTATTCGTGAAGTTTAGTAACCGGGTTAACAGGTTCACCGTTCGCTCAATATAACACGAATGTAACGTTGAAAATAAAAAAGGGCGATCTCAACATTATGGCTAATTATCATAAAGAGTATTTTATTACTTAAAAATTGAACACTTTTTTTTTTTTTCATGAAAATTTATCGTGGAAAGCGACTTATGGGCCACCCTGTACATAATAATTCCCCTAGAAAATAACACATGTATTTATAATTAAAATAATAGGAAATACTAAATAGAGTTGAGAGTTAAAAAGTCTAAATATCTCGAGGCGAAAAATATAAGACTTCGGTCACTTTGGTAAGATAATTCATCGTTAAGATTGAGATTAAATTAAGTTAATTTTGTACTCGTACTCCTCGTACAGTGAACATGTTAACGATCGTCGGGAATTGATTATTTTGGGTAATTCATATGAAAGAGAGCGTAAAAATTGAACTAATGCTGCAAGTTAAACGGTATAGTTGAGTATAGTCGCGGAAGTTCCGCTTTTGTCTGACCCAGATAGTCAGCATTCACTCGCTATTTCGTAACGGGACCGACTACTTTCTTTCGCCAGACGAAAGCCAACTACACGTGCACTTAATATCACACGATATATTCCCTTCTCCGATTTATTTGGAGCACGCTGGGATACCTCATTGTTCGAAACAACGGGACAAAACGTTTCCTCTATAAACAGATGTTAGACGACGATAATGTGCAGATATAATATCCCGTATAATAATGTAATTGAATCCTAGATTTTCTTTCTTCGAAAGGTCTCTCGATAATGTCCGCAAATTACCGAAAGCAATTTTACCTCGAATATTTTATAGTTTCTTAATGTTTTCTCGATCAGAGAAATTAATTTTGGCAGGGAATTCAATTTTAGGTTGCAACTTAAGAAAAAAATTCTTTTTAGCGCATTTTTTTTTTGGGGGCATTTTTCTTTTTATCCTTCTTTCTTAAGAGAACTAACCTTGTCGAAAAATTAGATCCTATGTCACGTGTTTCTGAGGAGGATTAAATTTTTAGACACTCTTAAGTGCACCTACCATTCTTTACGACATACATACTTGCTTCTTTTTTATCTTGAAAATTCAGCTTCTAGGAGAATTAATTTCAGTGAAAAATTGAATTTGAAACAATTTCTCCTTAGAAAAATTCACGAATTTCTCTAAATTTAATTGTACACGTAAAACTCTAAGAATAGTTCTTAATCCTTGACTAAAGTATTTGGAAGTGTTCAAGGCTACGAAATATCGTCACACCAAGCTAGAATCATCCGAAGTACGTATTTAACATAATTCGGCGACCAATCGAATTGCAAAAAAGTATCTAACGGTACGACGACGTTCACAGAAAGGAACGAAAAGGCCACGAGGCTGTTCTTCGATTTCACGAAACATTATGTCAAATATTCAATTCCATATGTAGCGTGCCTCGTTTCGTCGCCAGTCTGGATGACACTTTGAAGTGTCTACGTCATTCATATCGTGCGCCTCGTTATCGTCCCTGAACGAAAAAAATAAAGTGATTAACCGCACACCACATATTCCACGTTTCTTCGTGATTAATAACACCAATGAAATAAACAACGAAACGAAAGATCCATTTACAAAATTAGGAAACTACTCGAACCATCGAATACTTACAAAAACTACACACCATGAATTTAAATAACGATTAGGACACCCGTTATACGTACGTGCAAAAACTATCGTACGATTTAAATCACATTTTTTCGCCAAATTTAATACATTAATCAGCAAAACTGTACATGCGCGTTATATCACGAGATAGCAGGTCGAATAATTATTTCTCTAATCTTAATAATTCTGTAATGAACTCTGTTTTTGTTTATCCCCCATAATCGCGAAAAAGAGTGTTTATTTGAAATTCGCAACGATAAACACGCGTTTCAGTAATTCCAAATAGTTGGTGAACGATAAGCAACAAGTGTTATCTTTTATTCACACAGTCTCTGACGTTAGTAACGAGAGAAAAAAAAATAATTACGCTCGCACTTTAGACCGTAATGATATACGTAGCATTTCATCAAAATACAATGCCAGACTTTTATACACGGTCCATTAGCTTCGGTATCGCGTTAATGGCGTTCGTAAAATTATACTATAATAATCATTCTGAATGGTGTCTGCGTTTGATAACGTTCTCAATGATTCCGAGGCAGATTAGTACCAGGCTGTTCGTGAAAAACAATGAAAATTGTCCCATATGCACACGGTCTGTCTGCTCGCCGTGGCACAACCGTTATTTGATACGGTACTGCCTTACACGTTACACGCATTCCTCCGTTTGTCTCGTCGCCAGGTAAATCGTGCACGTGTACCTCCACACGTGCGGACACCGTCGTTTCACCATACGCACGCAACTATTACCTTGCTTAATTAAGGCGAGATAAAGGGGGAAAAAAACAGCGCCTGGTCTAAATCCGGTGTCGAAACAGTGGCGGTGGCGGTCCGGGGGGGGAGCTTACATGAGGAACGAACGTAACGAAAAAAATTACCGTAAGCAGCGAGTAATTTTGAGTAATAACAGGAACGTTCGTTGCGAAAGAGGTTATTCTTCGTTATCCATGCATCGCGGTAGAGAAATGTATTAGTCATTTTGGGAAATATCCTCCGTGGGTCATCGGTGACCCACGCGGTACGGGTTACGTTAATAATTCTAGTAGAAAGAATTTTCGATAACGGGTAAAGGGAATAATAGCGTGGTATATGGAAAATCCTCCGTGGGTCACCGGTGACCCACGCCGAAATACGTATTAACAATTGCGTGGATTAGTTTTGGCAGTTGTATGCGGCTTGATAGAGCTAGAGAAAATGAATTTAACGAAAATCCTCCGTGGGTCACCGGTGACCCACGCGATACAAGCTGTATTAATAATTCCAGTAAAAGAATTTGTGATGACAGGCGAATGGAAAATAGTATGGTAAGAGAAATCCTCCGTGGGTCACCGGTGACCCACCCCGAAATAAGTGTTACTAACTGCGTGGAGTATTTTTGATGGTAGTGTGAAACTTAACAGAGTCGGGGGAAATGGATTTAGCAAAAATCCTCCGTGGCCCACAGATGAAAGTCCTCCGTGACTCACCGGTCAGTTATACAATATAAACGAAATATTAATCGATACCGACGAGACCGAGCGTGAGTCATCGATGATCCACGTAATGAAACCACGAAATGTTTCCAATATATACCTTCCAGTAAGGAAAAGTTTAAACATGACTTATAAACTACTCCCTCTCTCTCTCTCTCTCTCTCTCTTTCTTTTTTCACCGTTTATATCCTGGAACAATGTAAACTGCGTTCGAAATACCAAGTACAAAATCCCCTCGACATTACTAGTACTACATACTTTATATCGAAACAAAAACACGGGGAACTGTAGCTGAGACTTGGAGCGAGAAAAGGATGTTTGATATTTTACAGAGTGGCCGACGATGAATGCGGTACGGACGTGGCTGTGATAAAAGAGAAGCTTTTCGAAATGTAATTCCCCGTAAGCGAGCGCGCCACTCTCAACGGGAAAACACCGAAGGATAAATAACTCGTTCCAAGGCAAGTCCGTGTCGGGTCTAAATATAAATTCGCAACAAATCAATATCAACACACACGGACGCCACCGTGGATTCAATGGGCATTTAGCTAATATGCAGACGTTCCTCAAATGCACGTTCGGGGAACGTGATCGTGAACCTTTTCCGCAACCAATGCACGATCGTTCTTCCGAAGCGTTTCTGAAATTGCACAACCTGCCACCCGATTACCGAGAAAACTCGTGTACAATGAAGCATTTAAATTTCATACAGATGCCCTTTCTTTTTTTTTGAATATTTAAACGATGAACAAACGATTAAATTTAATTAGATCATTTTCGTAGTACGTTAATAGGTGCAAAGGTTAACTTTGCGATGCAAAGTTCTATCTCACTTTGTACCGTTCATTTTTCACTTGCATTTTTTAAGTGTTCTTGTTCCCACGTTTATTCTCCTCCCTGCATCATTTTTTTTTTTTTCACGTTCAATGTATAAAACATGCTTCTTAATATTAGAATCTCATTTACAACCAAGACATTAATATTTATGTGCTATTAATTGCTACTTGAAAATACAATAAGACGACTAAATTTGGAAAGGTCGTTTTGTTATGTTAAAATAATTTAAATTAATTCTGTGGTAAAAAAATGTGGTAGAAATTGAAGGTTAATATATTATATATATATATATATATGTGTATACGGTAAGGTGTACTCCAGAGAATAGATCGATAAGTATGAATTAATCGAGACAATACAGAGTTGATAAATAAATAGAAACTGTAACAGCTCGTCCGATGTTAATCATCGGACTTTCAGCAAATGAAAAACAAGAAAGAACCGTGTAATACTTTGTAACAATCGTCCTCGATCGCCGTTTACTATTGCCGCGTAAACATTCATGGAGACTCGGCTTGCGCAAAAACAGTATTACGTAAGACCTTGCTTGCATTAAAGAATTTATTGTTCTCCGTTTCACACGGACAAATTGAATCACAGTCACGAGAATAATCGATCGAATAGCCATTATTATAATACCGTGTCTTAACTTCCACTGAGTTTCTATCGAATTTCAAAATATCTGCCGTTATTTCTTCGTTCTATTCGAAAAATTAAGCAATTTTAGCGCCATTTTTTTCAATTCGTTAGAGCTCCCTGGAAAATTTCTAAGTTTCTAAATTCCTACGAACGAAAATTGAGATACGTTCTCTGTTGACATGGAAAGAAATGAAATAAAATTCCAACGAGAGATTTCTCCGAGTAAAATCGTTGTCCAAGTGACAGAAAATACCCTCCTCGAAAGTTCTCAGCATACGAGAATGAGAGTTCAATTAAGTTGCTATGGAGCAAGGTGAGTCGCATTAAAATTCCGCTGCATGTAAGTGGTGTCTCTGTGCTGCTCGAATCCAAATAAACCGCGTCCGCGCATTCGCTGAATGGGAATAATTGCGGCTCGATGACAGACAGTCTACACAACCTTTCACATCGACCAATAATACACTTTCTTCGAAACATTTCGCAAGAATTCTTCCAGACGAATAAACAAAAAAAAATATAGTAAATACATCAGATAAAAAGAGGAATGTAATCTCTTCTCGAAAAAAAAAAAAAAAAAAAAAATTGCATAACTTAAAACAAATTTAAAGAAACAAAATGATAAATACTTTTATAGTATTAAAGAAAAATCAGAAAATATTTCAAAATCATCCAAAAAGGAATCAGTTCGAAATAGACTCGCTCTATTGTTCTAATTGCGTGAAGAATAAATTATTATAATACTACCGACGACCTTGCCACGTGCCACGTGAACTATCCTTTACTGTTTTTCCAACTTTGTATAATAAAAACTGTACTCTTACGCAAACTCGATGTATTTATTTATTTCACTTTTTACACACCGTTTCAAAGGATCTTGAATGTATTCACCTGAAAGGTGAACCTTGAATTTTCATCGACAATGGAATAAAAGAAATTGTGTAATTTTTTTCTCTCTTTTTTTCTAGAAATTCGGTTTAATCGAATTTAATTGGTTGGATCTCTAATTGAAGCTACGTAGAGGGTATTTAGAATTTATATAGTTGAAGTCGTATATTTAACACTAGTTAGAGCGTCTAACGATTGCTATTAGCCTGTGTAGTGAGCTGGACTGATTAATATTGCCCGAGACTTCCGTCTTGTCCTTTTGGAAGTATTCCAACGTTGCGCCAGCAATGCAGCTAAGTTCATCGTGGATTTAACGGAAGCATTGATAGCGAACTACGCGTCAATGTTCCCTTACTGACACACTCGAGCCGTCTGCAATGCTGACTAAGTGCTGGAACACTTCTGAAATCAATTTTTACACCTCTAATTGAATTGGCCGTCAGAGTTGAGCTGGATGAGAAGGGATAACAGCGTTGGAAATTGGTATGATAGTAGCGGCGAGGTAGGGCATTTGTCCAGTATTTGCATATTCTTTGAATTTTCAATCCCTGAATTATTAGAAACGTTCGGATATGCAGAAGAAAGTTTCACTTCGTTCTAAAGAAACTGCCAGAATTCTGTTCTATTATAACGACAACATCTAAGTATGTCAAATACAGTAGAATCATGATTAATGAAAAATTTGAAATATCCTGACAATAAAATCCTTCCCCTTTTCATATTGTGAAAGAAAGAGTAGAATGGCCTCTTGTGGTATCGGTATATCATTGAACCAAATTCAAGTATGTCATTTTATCCAAAACACAATGGTGACAAGGTATTTTCAACGAATATTCATAAATACTAGAAAATTCTATAATTTCTTTAGCTCTTTTTAGGCTTTCAAAAAACGACGACCTTAACATCTCAAAAAAAATTGTTAAGTAAAAGAATTATACCGATAAAATTCCATCCAACAGGAAATCCTCACAGACCCAAGTCCCGCATCATTAAAATACCCAAATTTCTCAATAATTAATTCAAGGAAGCTAACATAGTTACAAAGGAAGCCCCAGAATTGTCCTCTGCTCTTCAAATATTAATACACCGGGAGGACCCTTAATCCTGGGAGTTAATCTGGTGCAGTCTGACAAACCCAAGGCCATAATTTTAAGTGTATTTTCAATTCCGTCCTTATTCAAACTTCAAACAAGCGATACATAATTTCGCAGTGATCCTAATAATTTGATCACCCGGTGTACTCCACACAGAGAGTCCTGTGCGGTCGTGATATTAGCTAGACACAGAAATTCCCTCGCTCGAATTTCTAATCTTTCTAACGAAAGCTCTTCTCTCTCGGTTGGTGAGCAAAATGTCAGAATGCCCTAGCAGAACCGCAGAAACCCCAGATTCTCAACCATAATACACACACGCCTACGAAACGTACTCTCCAGGATTACCAATCCTAGAAGTCTCTCTAGATCCCTATCAGACTGTCCTTCGGGTTCATTCCCGACACGTGTCGGTTGAAATGGCAAACCGCGAATAGCATATATTCTTTTAGTTGCTAATCAGAGTTCTCTGTGCTCGACTAAACAACACACACCACCCACCACCACAATGAATAACACACCGTGGAGGAAGTTTAAACGTGCCTCTTAAAGGACACACAACTTTCACTCGAAAGCGGAAAGAACCGTGGAGAGAAGAAAAACTGGGTCGTGTATACGCTTTCAAACACATCTCATTCACCACCGAAGGAGAACTAGGATTTTCATTAAATATACCTGAGGCTGAAACGCCAAGGCAGCCTTGATATTCGGTAGGCAACGATCGATACCATCATAGTCGTCTCCTTCCGCGGGAGCAGGGTATTAAAACGAAAACGCAGAAGCTTTCGTCGAAGGTTAGCCTGTGTTACGCAACGTCCCGCGATCAATCGTTGTTCACCGTGTTTCGTGTACACGTGCATGTGCATTCTCGCGTTCCTTACGTGTGCATACACGGGTGTCGTAGGATTTCCTTCTTTTTCTTCTCTTCTGTTCTTTCCGCTGAATTTCGTTCGGGTGATTTGTCAAAACGGAGTTCTATTTTAAGTCTCAACGTCTTAACCCATTGCACTCTAAGGTGTTTTTGCTGAAAGGAAGTAACATTCAACATTTAATATATTTTCATATTGTACAAGGCCTTGCGACAGTTCGTTAGAGGTTGGTCCTTTACGAACTATTTCATTGCTTAGATCTCAAACATATGGTGAAGATTTTTACGAAGGCCCACAGACCTGCTTGTCCTGGAACATATCAGCTTCAACCCTAGAGCGGTCTTCGGGTCTTTTTTGACCCACCGCCTTTTTATATTTTTAGTCACTTTTGCTTAACATTATTTTAAACGTTTATTGTCTAGGTTCATACGTCGCGTTGGAAACAAAAATGATTACGCATAAGGTCTTAGGTCCTTTTTCACCCAAAAGTCTTAAATGTACAGTCAGAACGAAGAACGCAGTAGGGCTAAGAGTACCTTCGTTAAATATTTATCAAGTGACAAATAGTAATGTCGCTTCTCAGTCGCCTCTCGAGTGCAAAGGGTTAACCCTAGTGTGTCCTTTCGTTCGACTATACATTTGAGGTCTTTAGGTCAAAAAAGACCCGAAGACCGCACTAAGCTTAATGCTCGTCCAAACGTCCAATTTATGCAAGCCCGTGACAGCCACGAGCACAGCCGATTGTTACGTTTTACCAAATATAAATTTTTTAATAAATTTCAATAATTGAAACAAAACGATTCGTGGATTTGTTAAAAATTGAACAGCATCATATTACATCTTGCACTTTTCTCTCTCTATTCCAGTAAAGGTACTTCGTACACCACTAAAAATGCAGAAAACATGTTACAATATCCACAAAATGTTAATTTATGCAAAAAGAAATTTCAACACTTTTGCATGATAAATTTGAAAAAAATGTGAGCGTTAATGGGTTAAACTATAGACACCTGTCTTTAAGACGTTATCAGAGACTACTTGGAAATTTAATTTGTTAAAA
>NW_017100188.1:620932-634634 GCF_001263275.1 Habropoda laboriosa | reverse complement strand
ATTTCACCAGAAAATTTTGGATACACCATGTGTACACGAGTAACCAAACGGCCGACAACGAATAATTTACCAAGTATAATTGCAACCGGCAGACAGCTAGAGCTATGACATAATGCTCGCGAGTATTACGTGGTCTAACAGGTGCACGTACACGTTGTCGTCGTGTCTCTCGTTGCAAAAAAAAGAAAAAAGGAAACTCAAGCAAAACAAAACAAGGATGAAACAAAAACTTACAAAAAGTTAAAATACACAGAGGGTGAGAGAGAGTGAGTGGAAAGAGAGAAAAGGGGAGAGAAAGAGATAGGGAGAGAAGGAGAGAAAAATATAGAGAGGTGAGAAAGAGGGAAAGAAAAAGGGAGAGAGAGAGAGGACAGATTCGCTATTTCATCTTTGCCGGTTATCGAAACGGACCATTCGATACGTAACAGGACTCCGGGACCCGGCACCAATATATTTCCACCGCAAACAGCGGCATTGTCGGCCAGCATTACCCGGAAATATCTATAAATTTATTACGAGGCCCGTGGAAATGCATCTGCGCGGCTACGTTTGCCGAACAAAGCTTCGAGTTATTTATCACTTTCGATTCGCCGGAATAGGGGTGTATCCTCGACGATCTGGCCAGGTTTGATACCATAATGGCCGAAAATATAAGGCCACTCTCTTTGGAGGCGTGATTCTTGTTTATACTGGTCGTAAAGTTCGTTTCGCCCGAGAATTAATTGTCGGTGCTAGAAAAATGAATTAGAACAAGTAGGATAACTACAACCCCAATTCCTAAAATTCAAATCGTCCTCGATTCAGGATCCAAACGAGGAACAAATTCTCTAAATTTTTCGATTTAAGGTTTATCTTGTCTGGTGCTGTGATTGTACTGTGATACAAAAATTCTCAGAGTTTAATCATTTATTGCGACGGAACGAAAGACAGCGAAAGAGAAAGTGTAACACTTTCATAAGTTGGGACAGCTCTGTTTTGAGTGACGGCTAATTTCAAAGAAAATCCCAGATACCGCTAATCAAATGTTTTTGCAATCTACGTCGGGAGACACTTTTTTCGTATTAGTACCTTCCTTGAAGAAATCCACAAAGAAGGCGGAAAGGTTACGTTAGAATATTCCATTCGAAAGAAACAACAATTGTGCTAAACACACTTTGATCTTCTTTTACCAAACTACTTGCCCTGCTATGATATGTCAAAGGGGATATCCCGACTCGCCTAGTTGAAGTTTCACTTCTACCGACTGCCATAGGTCGCCGGTGACCCACGTGACACGGAACGTGTTAACTGGCCACCTTGAGTGGTGCACATGTTTCATAAAAAATTGCAACTTGACTGCATCACTGATTGTGACAGAATGTGTCATTTGTCATCGATTGGAAGTTTTCATTATACGGTGACAATTTATGTAACTGCTGAAATATTTCATTACGAACCTTAAAGCTAAAATTCCAAGACACGACGATACGTTGGAAGTTGATTTTTCAAACGACTTGAGTGCCTCTTTTGTATTGTAGAAAATGGACATGGAGGTAATTGGCTAGTTATCTAGAATTCTAATGGGGCAAACGTTTAGGTAAATCGGGATCGTTTACTCTAATCAAGTGACCGAGACTTTACTAAATATTATGCAGGGTGCTTAAAAAAATGTCAACGCTTATGTGGAAGTAAGTTTTTTATCATAGTGTCCACTCTTTATGTCAACGATGAATATGTAAATTTTCATTCTTTGAGTAAAAAAGTGAGCCGAGTGTGATTAAAGGGGAAGAGGACAATCAGAAATTAATTTATTTTCATGTCTGATTACATTTTGCATTCAATTGTGAATTCCCATAATTTCATAATTTTTCTAGTGGAGACGAAATTAACAAATGTATTTTTAAGTCACAGCCTCCATTTATTCACCATCGTTGCCAATGCATTCGAGACAATCTCGTCGCCATTTAAATCACTTGCAAAGAGAAGAATATAAGTGTTAACATTGTTTCTCGATCACCCTGTATATTTCATCTTTTATACGCGCACAAAATCTCCGTATAAGTGTTAACGTTATTTTTTTTTTTTCAAGCACCCTGTATATTTCCCCGGTTTTTAATGATAATTTTCTGGGATCTTTCAGTGGCAGCAGCGACTCTAAAATTTGTAACAGAAAGCGTAATAATGGAGACCCACAATTAGATGAGAAGCAGAACACTTTCAAACCGAGCCGTTTCACAACAGGCTTCCACTAAAATCCTGCGTCATCCTAGCTTTTCGAATCTATAATCACATGCTAAAGTACAGTCCCGTGAACTTTACACCATCGTGTTGCCTATTCTAAAACTCTCTGATAGAATATTCAAATCTGAAACTGGTAGATTCAAGGCACAGCCTGTTACGTACGATACACCGATGTGAAATCGTATGGAATTTCAAAAGTTCGATTTTCCCCCGTTCTGAATAAACTGAATTACCGTACACCTAACCTTACCTTATCGTACCGCCCCAACGTTGACGCGGAAGCCCTAAAAGATTGTAAAGTACGCTTGCAGATTGAGCACCGAAGTTTCACTTTACAATCCCTACTTTCGTTCCTTACAATTCTGTAGTGTCAATCGTTACACGCGAAAATTTCCTTCGGAGATTCTTGAAAGGGACGACAACAATTTTCCGATTAAGACCGGCTACCACTGTACTCTGCTTCAGAATTTTTCTTCAAAATTTTCGACAAAATTTTTTTTAAAGGATTTTCAATTTCTCAGAGCACTGTGTTCATAGAAAATTTTAAAATTTTTTCATAAATACTCTTTTTTATAGCATTCAACTCGCGCAGAAAGTCACAAATTTTCGGAATTCCCAATAAATTCTATTTTGCAAATCGTTAAAGGTATCCACAATAAACTTGTACTTTCGAATCCCGAAAATTCCCTAAATATTCAAGAAAGAAAATTTCCAAAATTTTCCAAACCGCTACACTTTCCAAAAAATACCTTCTCCGAACATTCTGAAATCCCAGCAAAACCTTCCAAGCAAACTTCCTTCCAAATTCTTAATAACAACTTTATCCTCGAATCAAGACACCCTGAAAACTTCAAATCCCCGAATGATTACACGCTCCCCGTTAAAATTTCCAAATTCTCCACAAGCTCCGCCCACCCTCAAACGCTACAAACCCACGCAGAAACTGAAAAACATCACGGTGAACATTTAATTATAATCAACTGTGATTCTCCAAATTAAAACGGACCTTCGTCCCATACTGATCTCTCTATTATTCAAACCACAATCCCCATGTGCACCGTAAATGCGACTCAACGTTCCAATTTAAAGGGTTAAACTCTTCTCGAAGGCTCTCAGGACCCTCTTACCCATACACATATATCTGCATACGAGGAAAATCGTAGCCCGAAAAAGAAAAAAAGAAAAAGGGGACTGGTTCCTTTTTCGAAGCGGTCGATAACGGGTCTCACCAGGTTCTGAACAGTTGCATTATCCGCGACTCAGGTTTCCCTTCCGCTGCGGACGGGACCTGAGTGTCCTTCGGATACCCGATGCAGCCGACAACTGGCCCTGCAAACTGGACCCAATTATATGCACCGTCTCTCCCGCCTCTTTCACCGGGATCAACCGTTCGAAGAAGAATGCGGATGAGAAAGTGGCATGTGTACGTGTGCCCGGTTAAGCATTAGCCGGATCGATGTCCAGTGTGTGTAAACCGCGAGGAAAAGAACGATTCGAGTGAAAGAACGAAAGAAAAAAAAAAAGAGAAGAAAAAAAAATTGGTATAAAAGGTGTGCACACACAGGTAAGTACACGCACAGGTACGAAACGGTGGATAAAAACCACACAATGTGGTCGCAAGCTGTCAGTCCTCGGATTTCTTCGACGTGCTAAGATAGTATCTGGATCTATCTGCCTTTTCCTGTGGAATACTCGGTTCTTGAAGGCTACTTTGTCTACAGAGTGTCGCTGAACTGGCGGTGCAATGCGAAGTAGAATTAATCTACTGGAAAAAAAATAAATGGAAAGTGTAAAGTAAGATTTTTGATAGTGAAGCTCGATTTCTGAGTAAATTCTGAGTACTATTAACATTATACCGTCGTTACAAAATTTCTTTGGTTTTGCCAAATTTAACGTTTGATTTTTCCATAGAAATTTTCCGAAGCTTAGGGATTTAAATAGAAATTTCTTTGGTTTCGTCAAATTTAAATTTTGCTCTTACCAAAGAAACTTTTCCAAGATTAAGAATCTCACTTTATCAACTTTAAATTCCCCTTGTGCCTCAAATCGGTCAGTATGATTTCAGTGTTTTGAGGATTAGAAACAATGCAAATAAAAAAAAATAAAAATTCTAAATTTTTAAAATGTGTTAAAATACGAAAGTTCACCAGATTAACATCGGGTTAAAAGAAAAATAAACCTGGTCAACTGATTCTCTTTACAAACCTAACCTAGAAACATGACAAATTTCTCGAATAGAACTATTCTTCGTTAGAAGAAAGAACCAACCTACCAAACTAGTTAAATTCACGTGATTCGTTTCCATTGAAATGGAAATTCCCAAAATTGCTGCGAATAAAGGATACCACAAAGGACACAAATCCCTAAGTATCTACTTATGAACAATGCCCCCCCGCCATATTGTACTTGAAATAATTAGAGCCAGGGTATCGGATACCTCGAGGCTTCGTACGTTCAACGTATGTTCGATGTCTCGTGAGCTTCTTCGGATAGAATGAACGCGTTTCTTCGTGGAGATCATATTGGAAGATGAATACGAGGGGTACAGTGGATCTTTCTTCCTTTTTTCTTTTTTTTTTTTTTTTTTTTTTTTTGCAACATGAAGGCTTGGCGAATCTTCCTTTTTTTTTTTTGCAACACGAAGGCTTGGCGAATCTTCTTGTTTGGCAAGATGATGGCCTGGTGAGGTCTACTTTCACCTGGGAATATTTTTGTTGTCTTTTCAAAAAGGGGTAATTTGAGGTGTCTACACGGTGAAACTGCAGTTAGGTACGTTTCTTTCCCTCTGTCAGGCGACTAAAATTAAAATCTGATGGTAAAAATTTTGTAACAGGTGTTCGACTATGTGTTCTTGAAAGAGATTTGGGAAGTTGCAAGGTGTTAGGTAGGAGAGCCGACATGTGGTTTGCAGACAGTGTATCTCTATAGCATTCTGCTGCACAAAGAAATCGCGAGAAATTTACGTTCAACCCTTTTTTCAAATTGGGATTCTTGCTGATTTACGGTAAGAAGAAAAAAATTCTTGCCTGATTACACGAGATAGAAATCGCGAGAAATTGATGTTCAACCCTTTCAAATGGGATGTTTGCTGATTTATGAAAGAGAAAAAAATTGTGCTTGATTACGGGAGATGGAAATCGCGAGAAACTGACGATCAACCCTTTCAAATGGAATTTTTGCTGATTTACGAGAAAACAAAAATGAGTCGTACGAAATCCAATTTATAATAAATAAATAAAATCGAAGTAACGTTTTTTTTTTTTAATTCATTCTTACGATACATAATGTATGGGATAGAATATATAACTAAGTATAGAACGACCCACAAGATAAAAACAAAATTGTGATTAATCACACGAGATGTAATTTATAATAAACGGAAGGAAATTAATTTTTCTAAAATACTGTACAGAATGACCCACAGTGACCAACGCAATAAACACGATAATTATTCCTGCATTAAATAGTACAGGAGGTACCTAAGCCGCTATTAAAAATTTTACGACCCATCATTAAGTAGTACAACAGGTAAAATATTTGTGCTACTTCGCTAAGTACATACAGGCTGTTCCCAAAATTCCCTGCTCAATTTCAGTAATGCATTATACTCAGCATGCGAAAGAAACAATACACTGTTATCAACACGCAAGCACTGAAATTGAAATGCTAAATAAAATATTCCATTCTTATGCAGAACGGAATTTTTCATCGTTGAAATCGGTAAAACACACTCTTAAAATCGAATAGAGGAAAATTATACTTACAAATGTGAAAATTCTTGCAACTTCGGCAAAAAAAATATACCAACATACCCAACATCACGAGAACGTTCCTCTTCATCAAAAATTCGCATCCCGATGAAATAACAACGATCACTATACACAAGACACGTGCAAACACCCACAGAATCGTATTAAAAACTGCCAGCGTGAATTCGAACAAACTCGACTCGCGTTTCCTAGTCGTAAGCTGAGTCGTTGCAACGTTTCGATAATAGTCTTTCCGAGGGACGAGTGCACTCAGCTTTGTTGCAACAAATCTCGAGTATGATGGCACTTCGAGCGTGCGTTGCGCAATAGTGTGCCGCGTGCGCTCTGCCTTTGAACAGCTGCAATAATAGAAGTGTTTGGCCGGCGATCAAATCGTGCGATTTCTACCATCTCACATCCCCGTTACATTTTTAACGGCGACTAATTAAAATTAGTTCGAAAAAACAAATAATATAAGGGGGAAAAAAGTCCTATTTTAAGTCACTTTCAGAACTTAATACATTTAAGAGTAACTTAATGCTTTTAACACGTTGAAAGAATTTATATTATTGAAAACAGCAAAACTGATACTCAGACGAATAACAAATAGTTACTTTGAAAAAAATTATCGAACGTAAAAAAAAGAAGTAAAAATCAGAAATCAAAGAAAAATAAAAAATTCTGTTTCAATGGAATATGTTTACTTTGTAATGGAAAAGTCACAACTCTATTAATACTTATCCTGCTCGTCAATCACCGATGTATACTCTACCTAAGCAAAGTAAAACCTACTTCACAGTTTGCGAAACAGCCCTTTTTTTTTTTTTTAAGAAAGACAATCTAACCTAAACGTTCAAAGAGCAGATGACGATACCCTTGAGTCATCGAGAGTCATCGATGGTCCTCTATTTGGAGAACGTGTTGGACATTCGTAACGGTTCACGTGCCCACACGTGGACGTTTTACTTTCTAGGTCCTCGTACCTGAAAGAGGGTTAAACGTGACGCTGCACACGCCTGTGGCGTGACTCACTGTCTTCATAAGATACCACCACTGATGTCCACGAAAACGCGACAGAACCTTTGGAACAAGGAGAAAGAGACGAAGAACGCGTCACGTTCACGCTAGAATGTCCGGCTTATGACTAATTGAAACTTGCCCATTTCGTTGTTGCCGGCTAGGGATTATTCACCAGGAAGCGGACATTGTCCTTTGGACGTAAATTGTTTTCGTGCGAGCGAGTAAGTCGAGGATACGTCCAATGCACGATTCATTTACGGGATTCGGTTCGTTAATGGGATTTGTAACGATAAAGGGAGCACAGATTATCTAACTGCTGTTTGTCTCGGAACGGACGATTCCTTGGGTACATAATCGGGTTGTTTGGAATATAAAGGGTAAGTGTGTTTTTCGGTGAATGCAACGAATTAATGGAAACGGAATGGAAATACGAGTGAAAGTTTGGCGACAAGTTTTCTGGGAGATTAAGAGATAATTGTTACCAACTGTTTCGAGTATTTGTCGTACGTATGATAAACCTTGTATTATGACAGAGTTATATCGTTAATTAATTGAGTTCCATTTCGTAAATGTGGATGTGTGAAATGCATAATGTATTCAATTTTGTTAAGTATTAGTTACTGCATTCAATTTACTTAATGTACCAAGTGTACGTAAGCTTGTTGAGTATTGAAACGCATTCAGGTGCTTTTAATGCACTCAGTGTAATCGATCTAACCAATGAAATCGAAATATTCTGAATGTACTCTACGTACTCATTGTACTCAATCTACTCGGTGTGTTTCATCTACGTGATATGTTCGATATACAGTAAATTCTCCACAAGTGTCAGTCCGCAAGGAAGCTAGACCTGACACTTGTAGAGTCAGGGACTACGTTTTCGAGCCTCGCGCCCGCCTTTGTAGTTTGCCGAACGTAGGACAAGGACAGCGAATAAAAGATAAGCACGAAACGTGAGTCGAGGCAACCAAGCGATTTAAATAGCAACTTTTTTAATTTTACGTTTCTTTATCCCGAAATTTTTCTTAACATATTGATGAGATTTTTCTGATGAAAATGAGATCAAACACCACATAATTTGATCAACATTTACTTATTAACACGTTCACTGTCACGCCAGATTTACAGGTTGCTCTCAGGCGGCCACCAGAAAATATTCATTATTTTAAGCATAAGATTATAGTATTATGCTTTATAATTTTTTTTTATCAATTTAAAATAATGTCTAGCTAGCTATGACGTTCAAAATTGTCTACGTTCGGCAAACTACAAAGGCGGGCGCGAGGCTCGAAAACGTAGTCCCTGACTCTACAAGCGTCAGGTTTAGGTTCCTTGCGGACTGACACTTGTAGAGACATTACTGTACTCAACATATGCACTCGAAGTACTGAATGTACTCAGTAAGCTCAATCTACCCAATGTACTCAATTTATTCAACATATCCTCAGTCCTTCCTCAGTCCAATTAGCCCAACGTACTCAACACTACTGAATACAACAAACAATAGTAACCTCGGGCAAAAAGGGTTGAAACAGGTACTTAATACCAGCGGCACACTCAACGCACACACATAGACACGCAATCTCCTCAAGAAAGTTTAATCCCATCCCATTTACCAACCCACCTGACACACCTGTCGTGCGCAAACATCGGCTTTCCCCTCTTACCCCCCAATCTACCCAGCGGCGACGATTTATCGAACACGCCGTGAAAATGACGCGTCGCGGTACGGTTTTTTGAGGAAAACATCGCGTCGTACCTCTGTTCAATCTGTCCTCGTAGTGGTCGGGAACCGGCTCGCTGGAGTCCCTGACGTCTAACTCGTGGATGGCCTTGGTCAACCCGTAACAGGTCGACACGTACTTCCTCTCCCCGGTGATGACGTTCGCCTCCTCGACGTTGGTCTCAACGTCGCTACCGTCCTCGAAGTAACCGCTCTCGTGCTCAGGGTTCTTCATGGTGCTCGTAGACGAGCCACCACTATTCAACATACTCTTCTGACCACGCACTCACGCCACACACGCAAACCTCGGCGAACACCTCTCACGCAGCGTCACTGCATAACGCGAGCAGCAGCAGCACGAGGCGGCACGTCGACGATCAGGAACGCGTTAACCGAGCGACCGTCGCATGATCCGCTTCGCCACGGCTCGCTTCTTCTTCTTCCTCGCCACGGAAAGCTTTTCTTTCCCTTTGCTTAACAGCCCGCCAGATGGAATGCGATTTTCTTACGGCTGGGGATCCTTTGGATTTACAAATCACCGACGTGATTTTTCTCTATCCCTCTCTCCGCTGAAAAATCTTCGTTCTGTGTTATTTGTTTTTTTTTTCTTTCTTTCCTTTTTTCAACCCTGGAATTTTCACTTCCAGCCCGTGAGTCGAGCGCGTTTACTCGCCCTGGATTACCGTCTTTTTCGGGCACCGTTTTACCAGTGCTGTTTACGACTCTAGGATGCGTATACCTGCGAGCCAAAGAACCAGCGATTAACGCGTGCCTGGGTGATTGGAACACCGGTCTGGGGAGGATCGAAGACGGATCGTTTCATTGGGAGTGAATGAGCGTGTCTTCTGTTTTTAAACCCTTTTTCGAGGACTGTGAACCCGTTTCAGGGAAAATTTCATCCTGGTCGATGAACTCGTATACTTACGTGTATTTCTGGGAAATATGTACAATGGGTTTCGGGTGTCCTTTAATTCTTAAAAGAGGGAATTTAAATTGTGAACTAGTTACAAATATGAGAGGGTTAACCTTTGTCTCGTGATTACGAAAATTTATACCGTATTATTTTCTACCGCGTCATATTGGATACTTTCAACTTAACAAATTACTCGTTTGATGAAAATAAAAAAGTTACGAATTGCGTATCCTTTGGTTTGTAACACTAGAAAGACCGACCGGGTTGAATAACGACCCATCAGCAACTTTCCAAAAACAAAAAGTGAATGTTCGACACTGATAAGTATCATAATTTTTAATATAAATCTTTCAACGAGCAATCTTTCTAGCGTTAAGAAAGGATGTTTAATTCGTAAGCTAGTTACGAATAAGAAAGGATCGATCTTTCTCTCATGATCATAAAAATGTACATAGTACCATCTTCTACTTTCTCACATCGTACACTTAAAATCTAACATACTACTAATTTTACGAAAAGAAAAAATTTATAAACTGAAATTGTCAGATGAACCAACGAGATTAGATTTTAGCAGGAAAAATCGCTAAGAATATTCGCTCGAGCGAAGGTCACATTTCTCTAATCCTTTTTAAATTCCACTGTTTCCTGTTCAATCACAATCCGGTATTCGTTCATTTATGCAAAAATATTGTAAAAATAAAATCGATGTATTAATATCGGGAATTCCACGTCACAGATTAATGGAAACAAGGAAAAACCTTCTTTTTTCCCCCACTCTGTTCGGTTTCAAGTCTCGCGGGAAACCTTCTGGCAAGAACAATTGAATTCCAATGAAACAATCCGTCTTCGGATCAATTCTACCGCGCGCGCGGTTATAGGAACAACGAGATAGAGACGCGCCGCGCGCGGCTAGATTGCAACAGGCCGTCGTCGGAACAATACGCTTTATCGGAGATAAAATTATTTCAAACGCATCATACCACGTGTGTGTGTGTGTTACCATCGGTCTGGAAGGCCTGAAATGTCCCTAGGTTTATCGTAAACACTCCCCTCATCCTCACCCCACCGCCCCTTAAAGGTCGACCGCTCTACGGGATTTATTGAGTCGTAATGTTGGAAATGTCCGTCTTCAAACAGGCTGTTATACCATTCACCGTGATTCAAGTGCTACAAGTTAAACCATCATGATGTTTTACGACGAAACGGACGTAAAGATAAGTAGAACTGAAGCTCGAGTGAATTGAAATCGTAAGTTTTCGAAAGATTTTCTAGTTTCTCGTTTCTTCCACGCTGTCAAGAATTTCAAGTGTTTCAACTGGAATAATCAGAGGAGGAAGAAGAAAAATTGAAACGGTACGAAATGAAAGTAACATTAGGTTGTGTAACATGAAATCTCGGGATTCGAATCGTTCGACTATTCGAGTGTCGAAAAATTCGAAATTCGTTTCGTGTTAACGGGTACACGAGTACCGAGGACGAAGACTCGATAATTGATAGTAATCATCCAGAAAAGTGCAAAAATTATTTTGCTTCAATTAACACTTTTGATTTAATCCGTTCTTACAACAGATCTTATAGAATTCTTTCGGTACCAAGGAATATACACCGGGTGTCTCACTTCTGATGAATATTTAAATAATTTCCGGTAGTATTGGCAGGAAAAACGAATGATTAACAGGAGTTTATACATTGTTTACAGCGATATTTTTTGTTTACTATTTAAGATCACTTTAAGGTGGTGTTGTTATAGGTCATTGAACTTGTCCCGCTGTTCACTGCAATTATAAAAAATAAATGTTAATATGCGAACAAAATTTCCGTGACCTTGGCCGGATTTTCTTTTATCAACATATCAACTCCTCTTACAATCAGTCATTTTCTCTTACTTTCAATAGTAAGTGAAACACCCTATATAGTATACTTAAAATTCATACAATTCTTGGTAAATTACTACCGAAAAATCTTGAAAAAAAAAACAAACATAGGTGAAGCCCTAAGAAATTCAAAATTTCACATTACACCATCTAATGACTGAAAAAAAAAAAAAAAATAAACCAGCTAGAACACATAGAAATATTCTCGACTCGACAATTCCAGAACGAAAGACACCTTTATTAACCGAACAATATAAAATTGAAACGTCCAATTATGGAATAGAATCAGGGGCGTCACAAGCCGTCAGAAAAAAAAAAAGAAACTGTTTGGACACGAACGATGAACGCCTCGATCAGGCTGATTCCCCCGGTTAATAGAACGTGGCCAAGAAGCCGGACATTTTGTACGTTTCCAGAGGCAACACAGATCGAATAAGAACGCTGTGAACGGCAGCTCCGAGGATTCCTCTGGTTTTTGTTCCCAGGGAGCAAACTTTCCGTTCGGCCAGCATCGGGGACTCGTAAAACCCATCGTCGTGTTTTTCACGTATCGTACGCTCGACGTCAGATAAGAACTGGTCGATAAGCGTTTTCCCTTAGACTCTCTAATAACGCGGCGGACGACCGGAAATTCGGCCGAGAGCCGATCGAACGATCACCTCGCCGGATCCACGGACATAATACGGTTACCATTATCCTAATCGTGCACGTACGATTAATCGATAACGCTCTCTGGATCGGTGAAACATGTTCTCCCGCTTGTGTGTAATTAATAACCGTAGTAATAAATATATTTTTAGTCCAACGAACTAGTACACAGACACCTTGGAACAGCGACGAGCAACCGAAACCTAACAATTTTCTTTTGCAACGTGTCAAAACTGATAACCAAATAATTCATACGCAATCGCAGCATTAAGAAACCTAATTTGTTAATTCTTCATTTCCGGCACAGGTAACTGCAAATATATTTTTATTCTATTTTCGGAAGATTTACAAAACCGATACTACTGTTTTTATCGTATTGTTCATACTGAAACTACATATGGTATTTTTCACTTTGGCTGATTGTAAATAATTAGTAAGATAATTAAAGGGTTGCTCGTCGAATGTCTTCAGAGTAATCGATCGTTTTTTAACATTTCTCGAATATTGAACGATTGTTCTCTACAGTACAACAGCATTCCATGATTTTCATTCATAGAGAACCTACTGGAACAGCGAACTGAATAATATTTTTCTTCACTTGACGAAGATTTCATCTACAACGTTTTCCTTCCTCTCGGAGTTTACCAGGAACAGCAGAAGGAATAATATTTTCGTTCGCCTAATGAATATTTTCACCTACAACGACTATCGTGGGTCATCCATGAGCCACCACGTGGCGCAGAACGTGTGAACGCGATATTTTGAACGTTCACGCTGACCGATTACATTCAGTAACGCGAACGAACTCCTTTTTCTAGTAACATACCGGGTGTCTGGTTTGAACCTGATCGAAAATGGCGATTCAACAACACGAAGGAATTTTTGTTCGGTAATATACCGGATGTCTGGTTTGAACCTGGCCGTTTCAGAAATGCGTCGCAACAATAATAATATTAAACGTTGAATTTTGTTTTTGCGACTGAAGTCATATTTGCCACGAAACTCTGTTTCTCAGATTTCTATCGCGTCGTTAATAGCAACGGAAATATTTAAAGTGATTACAGGAATTCTAAGAGACGGATAAACAGATAGATTTATGTCTTTTTTTTTTTTTTATTTTTAAGGAACACGAGTACTACTCGAATCTTTTTTTTTTGTTTGTTTTGTTCGAATGATTGATTGATTATCATACAGAGTAAGATTTTGCATTTCCCGGAACACGAAGACTTTACTGTTCATCTATCAAGACCCAGATTTAATGAGACAAACAGTATGACAGCTCGTACTTTAAAACCGCGTTCATTTTCCTGCTAATGATTCCGCATAATTGACTCGAATTACCGTTTCATTAGTGGCCATTACGACGCTGTAATTAAAATGAAATTCGCTGTCTAACATGTTGTTTCACCGTGCAAAATCACGTTCATCCTCGATAATATAGTAATTCCGGTTGTTAATAGAAACTTCGTTCGTTATTATCTTCTGACCACCCGGTATATTACGCAGGATCAGACGTATACAGTAAATAGGTTATAAATGTAACGAATTCGAGAAA
>NW_017100188.1:610020-620741 GCF_001263275.1 Habropoda laboriosa | reverse complement strand
TAATCGTGAAATGAAATTTTTCCAATCGCTCAACTATGAAAACGTCAATTTCACTATTCTCTATCTGTCTACCTTTAAGCGTCGTATGATTTTCTATAATAGGAAGCTTAGAAATTCCCATTAACACTATAAGATAATACCGCGAACACTGTTTGATAAATTTGCGACATGTGGAACAGTGATTCCCAATAGTGGAACGAGGAGAATATGACAGTTGAGAATCACTATGATAGGTTAGAAACGACGTTCGACTTATCACTGATGCTTGTTACATCATTTCACGAAAGCTTCCTCGAAAACGCATGTCACTCCAAGTTTCTCCACCTGAACACACTAAAACGTATACTCGAATCATTCCATCAACTTTTCCCTCTTGAATTTCTATCAATTGACACTCTATTACAACGTGTTTAGTATATACTACGTTCAATATCGTAATAAAAATGGTGAACTATAAAATACAGTAGCGCTCGATTTATTCGAACGATTTACCTAACCTGTACTAAGCACCCCTTTATCGAAATTTATTGTGGTCGAGTGTTCTAGAATTCCTTCAATTCTGTAGCTAGAATTCCTGCACGTGTTAATGTAATGCCCTCTCTAAATACAATTACTAAACGATCTAAACTACAACCAGAGTCAAATGCAACCAAGTGAATTACATAGTTTCCGACACTTAAAGCTTTCTATACAATTATTTTTCGTGTAAAATAAAGATATTTTAAAGGATCGCCAGATCAAGTGTGTAAATGTATTCGTATTGAATTACTTGAAACGTGACAGGTGGTAGAGAGAACAAAGTTCTCATTATACCCCAACTGTCTTGCACTGCAATGGCTTCCACGTCGTACAAAATGCGGAACTTTTACACAAAACCTTCATTAGTCACCATAGTGCCAGTACAGATATACTAATTATGCGCACAGTTTCAACTTAACCCGAACGTGTGACCCCGATACGCGTGTCACGTGTTCCCCGTTCAAACCAGACACCCTGTACCATCGTATTAATACAACCGCCATTTAATGGTGTATATCGCGTGCGTATTAGGTTAACCGTAACCGTATTATCCGCGCAGCCGGATACCGCGACCGAGCACAATCGGTAACTAACCTGCTTACACTCGAATATTCGACTGTATCCGCTGAAAACCGGTGCACGCCGACTCAATTTCGCTCTGGCGCATGTTTTTTTCCATCTCACTCTCTGCGCCGTCGATCATCCTCCCCAATGACGCAACACGATCTGCTAGGACCGACTAACACTGGGACACGAAAGGACGGGGAAGAAGGTACGGGTAAAAGAAGTCCAGAACGATGTTTTTCTCGTACGACGCGAAAACGTATCGAAAAGTCCCGGCACGGCCATGTCGCAATCCCTTTCTCTAGTTATGCAGTCGTGTTCCAATTCCTCTCGAGCCGAGTCAGGCAAAAGTGTCAGGCCGAACGAAACGGATCGGCCGTCGTTATCCTACTGACACACTTTGAGTCGCGTACCTTGTACGGAGAGCAAGCCTCGGCCTTGGCCACCTTCGCGATATCCGTCCACGGGGTAGCCCGTCCTCGGTTCGGGATCAAACGGCGTGTAAAACGGGGCGCTAGACGTAGTCACCGCTGCCACGTGTTCCAAAGGAGTCCCCCGATGTTTTCGTGGTACACCGTACTTCAACACTGGCCACAAATGGTAAACTGCTTCGCGTTGGTATTTATTTTTAAATACTCGCTATGGCTCGACAACTATGACACGCTACGGTGTTCCCCTTCGTCGATACGTGGAAGTTTCCACTAGGTGTTGTGCCCGTACGCGACACCCACGAGCATATGGTTTCACTGGGCGACTATCTGACTGATAAATTTGACGTGAAAAAAGCGTTGTACTTGAGATGCCGTGTCTCCTTTTCGCGTATCGAGCTCGATACGCGGTGAATAACACGCGACTCGTCGTGGCTCAGTGTTGTGTCTCTTGACGTTTCTTACACGCACTCAACACGAACCCAACCAGATAGCGCTGTGGGGAAGTCCCGTGATGAATATACGGATACGAATGCTTTTTGAAAAGTTCCTTAGCCGATGGCTTCGTTCCACTTTCACTCGGTCGGCACGTCACACGCGACCACGAACGCGGAGAAACAACGGTGTTTGAGGTGCACGTAACAAGACCAGGGAGACATATGCGCGCACGAGGCTACGTATAAATGCGTATAGGTAGAATGAATATGGTGCACGATGGGACGGGATGCGCAGTAAACAAGACACGATGCGCACCGGCCCAAGTCTCGAAGCCGACTGACGGCCCCCCCACTACGCAATACGCGAGTCACCCTTCACCGGCGACTAACAGCTGATTTGGAAAACACCGAGATCCGCCCAGTGGCGGACCAAGTGAACCGGGTGCCCGGCCCGTTGCGTAATATACCAACTAATCCTATTTCTCGATTCCACGAGAATCGAATTAAGTGCCTCGCTGGTGCACACGAGCACTAAGTAAACCACATAGCCGGACACGTTGCCGGAAACGTTATACTTACGATATATATTTCTTGAGGTTTCTTAATAAAGCAAGGTTGATTAGAAAAGGATTGACAACTAAATTTATTACGAGTTTCTTTCGTTGGTTTATTGCTCAAGTCACTAACGGAGTTGCTGTAATATTTTTATCGATCAGCGTTCCATTTGCGTCGCAATCGCGACGAAGTTTCGCATGTGGAACGAGTTCACTTGCACTTCGACGAAATTTCTTTCGCGTATCGAGAAGAAAATTGTACATCGTGAATCGTAAATATCGTGTTCTCCCACTGTGCGTCGCTTAAGCGTCTAGATAATGTTTGTTCTCGCATGGTAAGAACAAGGAAAGAGCATAGTCGAGTAATATATAGAAAAGAGTCCGAAGTATCACGGTAGAGGCATGCGCTTTCAAGGAGCACAACATTTATGATTCATATATGTATATACGAATATATCGCTGAGACCCATATCGCTCAAGTGCGTGTTACCATGTAATATTTAGAAGTATATTTATAAATAAATAAAGAACGTGTGACTCTTTAATAGATGAAGATGTAATTGACATAAATTGTTGGTTAATTTACATAGTTGAACTGTATCGAAAGATAAATATCGATCGTCGATAAACAAAATGTCGATTGGATCGATAAAACCGGAACGTGTTGATACTTATTAACCTGCATAGCTATGTGCACATATAGCGAGACGTAAAACAGATATAATTTTTTTTACATTAAGTTGTTAAATATATCCTCATAATCGCTCGTTTTACGTTGTTATTCGACCACGAGCTGCAAGGAATCCGGTTAATTGGATATATATTATAGACGGATAACTTAATTAGACTTGAACTGTCGTAGTGCAGCTGCGATTTTAGCTGTGCAATTGAAACTGTTAGGACGAAAAACTTATTACATAAATTATAAAATTAACGGCCTTGAACCACTATAAACATTTCATTACTGTGACATAACATTTTCGCATGCTTCGTTCGCAAGTCTACTATAAATGGTGCATAAATTATCTTACTGTGCAATGCATAGCATTTTCTTCCTGGCTTCGCTTTAATCTATCCAATTTCCTCGCAAAACGTCGTTCTACAAAATTACGATATTCCGTAACATTGAAAATAACACTTTACTAGTTTACATATACATTTCGATTTTCCCGAGTAACAACACAAACCAAAGAAAATATACAAAATTATAGAATGACGAAAATGTAGTATTATCTTTATATTTCTTCTTCACTATTTTATTCAACAGGGGAATAAAAAATAATTTTACACTTTAGCAAAATTTGAAGTCCTAGAACTAGATTTGAACTAATAAAAATTCATTGATCAGATACTTATGTAATGGACACATACAATACATTGCAGAAAACTAATTAATAAAGGTCAGCTGGCTTATTTTAAAAGGTAGTGTATATGACAACAAAGGCTGATAAACATTTCACTACCACAGTTACATTATTCTGTTTCACTGACCAATAAACAACGTTCAATATTGCTCGCTTAAAAGGCTAGCATCTTCTGGCTGATATGTCACTAAATTTAGAAGTTCACAGGTGCGTGTCATTTTTGTTCTTTGGGAACCTTGCGTACAAATTCTTCCTTTGTTCTCAGAAAAGACAGAGAGAGAATGAAGGCCAGCATGTTAATATCAGAATATTTTGAACCAATATTCTATTTTTAATGCTTTCAGACACTATTAACCCTGTATGCTACACTTTATTTAAAGAAGCGAACCTGAGACACAGAAGTCAAGAGCAAAATACATGTAACATTCAATGGCAATTTTAAGTCAAGATATAGAAGTAGTTACAAAATAACCTTATATATACCTATACTAGAATCAAGTTATATAATTCTGAAACAAGTAATATAATTTTTATGTTACTGCCTAGTTCCTTAAACAATATTATATTTACTTCTTTGTCATTAATTATGATTTTCATAATACATAGTGTGTAACAACATTAAATAATTAAATTCTATGAGACATTCATGAAAATTTTATATTCTTAAAGTCAGACAATATATTTTTGTGTCGAACATCATACTGCAGCATGACAAGTGATTTTAAGCCTTATGCTTCTAATTGGAAATTCAACCCAATGGTTTCTATTGATTGAATAACTGACATTTGACATAGATGGAAATTTCAAAGAGATCTTTTTCTTAAATTCCATATAACCCTTAAAGAAACAGATAACTGTCATTCTTATTGGACAAAAAACAGACGCAACGTTTCCCAAAATATATCTATGTTAACTATAGAACCAATGAAAGTTACTCGATGTTACGACTACGTTTCGAAAACGTTATCAACGATTCGAAGCAGCAATCGATTGCACGTTATCAGGATCAAAGATAGGCGTGATTATCGGTTGTACAGAACCGTGTTGAAACGTGTGGGAAACAAGAATATAACATACCAAATGTCAAAACATGGGTGACCGTGTGCTCCGTGCTGGTATTCTCAAGGATTTCCGAGGGTGGGGGTGGCGGTGGAAGTGGCGGCTGCATGGCGTTCTCCATGTCCCTGTTGTTTATTAAATTACGATGTAATTTTTGGTCTTTCTCAGCGAAAACGCATCTGGCGAAACATGCGGGTCGATGATCCTCTGTTAGGGCGCAAAACGTACGTGTATCACCGTAGGAACTGTACACGCGTGACAAGATCTCGTTGAGTTAGCGATCGACGAGGAGGAATCGCGTGTTTACCGTACGCGTTAGAACACCGATTGTCCTGATTGTCACGAGGAATCGACGAACGATCCGAGAAATTCTGCTGACACTGCGTTTTTACATGATTGCCACGATTTTCTCGCGTCCGTGTTGACGGACAACGAAGAGACACGCACGTTTCGATACTGCGCACCAGAACCGCGCAATGTACAACTCAGACAGCTTCGGTTGGTGCGTCAGTACCGTCGACCGATTACCGACTGTAGCAATGGAAAATGATCTGGCATGTTCGCTTACATGGCGAAAGTATCTCGATCATTTTTCATTATTATGCGTGATAAATTGGAATTGAGAAGAGAAAAAAAAAAAAAAAAAGAAATGAAATACTTTCCTTGATAGACAATCGAGAATGATGTATAATGTTAATAAGGTGAACGATGAAACAAGATGTTGTTGATCGAAATAAATAATGATTATTAAAAGTAAACAGTGACTTTATTTGTAATAACAAGTCTTTAACAATAGTAAGATGTTAATAAAAGTCATTGTCTAAGCCAGCGTCGATGAATTTATTTTTTAAATAGCCTGAGTCTCTTTTACGCTGAATAATTAAATCGTTTCTCGTGTATTGCTTAAAGATGTACTTAGATGCTTCGGTAGATTATACTCTCTTCTAGACGACAGAAAGTGCAAAAGACAAGTTTCTGATTCGAATAATTACTAATCGTATATAATTAGAATTATAATAGTTTTTCTTCCTTCACACTTGGAAAATTAGAAACTTACTAAGCATAATACGTATAGTTTAAGACACAAGTACTTAAATACTTCGTTGTATCGTAAATGATCGATGAAAAATTAACGAATAACTAAATCTAGGTTTTACCATGAGTAATGGGGTACACATTATCTGTTCAACAGCGATAACTTAGTTATTATAGGTCAGATGTATCCCACCACTCGTTTTAACGCATATCTTTATAAATGTTAGCTTTCGGTAAAGATTAATTGAAACAATTCAGTAGAAACTGTGATACTTTAGAGTTAAAATCAATTTTGAATTTGTTTATATCAAAATGCTTGTTGAACTTTTGCCATTTTGGACGAAATACTGGTACCATGTGCTAATCATTATTATACTTTACAATTTTTTAAAATTATTTTACGCAGTATCGAAAAAAGGCGTCATTTTTATTGAAAATAGTAAACATAATTTTAACAATGTAGATAATACCGTGGAGCAGTTAGAAGGTAATAATACTATATGTTATTGCTACAATTTTTTAATTTTTAAAAATAAGAATCATTTAAAAAATGTACGCCATTTAAGATACAAATTAATATAATGTTTTATGAAATTAAATTTGAATTAATTATGAAATGTTTTTTAGATATTAATAAAGAAACATTAGAAGATAGTGAGGAACCTGTACTACCAAAAGATTTAGAACATATTTCATATGAATTTAGGAGACTCTCTGAAGTAGAATTACTCTGTCGAGCTTCTGAATTTTATAAAATAGTAGCTGCTAGAAGAACTATAAGATTTTTCAGTTCTGACCCTGTACCAAAAGAAGTCATACATGAGATAATTAAAGCTGCAGGTACAATATCATGTTGTTACATTCACAAAACATTTTATACATCTGAGTCTGTTTAGGCACTGCGCCTAGTGGTGCGCATACAGAACCATGGACATTCGTAGCGGTATCAAATCAAAAGGTAAAAGAACAAATAAGATATATTGTTGAAAGGGAAGAAGAAATAAATTATAAAAAAAGAATGGGAGTAAAGTGGACAACCGATTTACTTCCATTGAAAACAAATTGGATTAAAGAGTACCTGACTACCGCTCCTTATTTAGTGCTTGTGTTTAAACAAACTTATGGAATTTTACCCAATGGAAAAAAGAAAATTCATTATTACAATGAAATGAGCACATCTATTGCTTGTGGTATTCTCATCACCGCTATACAGGTAATATTATTATAATACTATGATCTCTTATACTGTATACCTATGAATAATATGGATTTATAATACGTGAACTTTAAAACTAGTTTGCAGGTTTGGTAACTCTGACTTCTACTCCTTTAAATTGTGGACCTGCTATCCGCAACCTTCTTGACCGTCCTCCTAATGAGAAGCTTGTTGTACTACTGCCAGTTGGTTATCCAGCAAAGGATGCTACAGTGCCTGCCCTTCAGCGAAAATCTCTATCTGATATTTTAATAGAAATTGATTGACACATATGTAATAACAAATTATGGGAATCAAAGTACCTCTCTTTAATACTTTTAGCAGAATATTTGCTTGCTTGTGGGATAATATAAAATGAATACACATAATCATAGATTTATATCAATCCTGTTTTTATAAAAAAACTTATATTTGTTTTGAGTATTGTTTGTTACTTATGATTACCTTACATTACACTCCTTGGTCAAAGACATGACTTTCAATCTTATAAAGTTATCCTAAAATGTTCAAAAGGGAACTATTCCCTGAAATATAGCACCCAAAGAAGTTCTATCGTTATTTATTATGTTCCTGCACTCAGAAAATATTCATGGCACACAATAAGACTGTCTAAAGTTAGTGATTCAGTTTGTATACTAATGTTTATTCAAATTTGCATACAGTGTGTTAAAAATAAGCAATATAAAATGTAAATTCACCATGTTTAATTGATTCAAACTCAAAACTCTTTATAGACTAATTTTCATGACACCTAATACGCAATTCCATGTCGTTAAGCGACCCTAAAATTACTGAATAAAAAAAAAACAGTTACATCAATGAGTACCAAATATCACCACGGTATCTTAAATTAAGTACATTCAATGTATAAAATATAAAAATACTGAGCTAACAATAAAGGGCATATAGAATATAATTTTCTGCAGTACTGCAAGTTTGTATGTCATAGCTATACTGCTACTAATGGCTGTGTCATTAAGTGTAAAAGCTTTAGTATCATGATACGTACAGATAAACAGATAGTATTCTATTTATCACTATTTATGAAACAGATGCTATTAATATCATGTTCTTCCTAGAATATCAATTTTTTTTTCTTACTTTTGTTTCTTTCATGAAGCTTGGATTGGACCAAGTTAATAGCAAGGAGCTAAGAGTTTATGAAAATTTGAGATCTCCAAGTCGTTTAAAGTGTAAGCTGTTTCGAAATCGTAAAAGCAACCGAACTTCGAATGTCAATGGCTAAAAATAGACTGGCCCGGTGAACTAGGAGAGTATTTATCGATGTTTGCAATTATCGAACTAATTTCTCTAATTTCTAGGATAGTAATAATCGTCATAGATGTAGGGTGTCTTTCTAAAATCAATAAAAAATACATTCCATCCATTTCTTCAATGTAAAACACGACGATATTCAACGACAATCCGATGTCGAAGTCTTTGACCATTAAGGTTATTCCATTAATTCCATTAATTCCATTAACTTGAACGGCGAGCTTAAAGAAATTGTTTGTCTATTCTCGACAGAAACATTAAGACAGCCCTTTAACCCTATACCCTTGTACATCTACTGATAAACGCTAGGTGATTAAAATTATAAATACGTAATTATCATACTTTTAGTTTTCTGAGATCACCAGTGCCTGAGATATCTAACGCAACATACATATGTATGTACTACGAATACTTCGCAATAATTCATCTTATTTAATGGAACTTAAACCAAAAAAGAAAAAAAAAAACAGGAATTATTAATGCTGCCAACGTTGTTAATGAACTTAATTACAAACAGAAAAAGAGAAGTTCCTCGACTATTGAAAGTACATCCGCGTCCATTGTAATACTATAAGAAAGTGGGTTTACGAATACTCTCCTAATTCGAGAACGGCCACTGCACCACAGTAAATAGATAAAATCCGTCACTTATCTACGAGACAAAACTTTTTAATCACGGCGATGAAACTCTGCTATGCACAGACGGCAAGACCAGGAGCCCTCGGGAGGAGATGCAAGAGGTGGAGACAGACAATACATGTGGTATCCACGATCACAGTCGTCACAGAACAGCAGTTGATCCTAGTTTGGTTCGCGAAACAATTAATTAGCTTGCAGCGATACCCTAACTGGGTGTAGTTGTTCGCGGCTGTTGCTTTAGATTACTATTTCTTCCTCTTTCAAAGCATAGTACACGATATTATCCTATAGTATTCACTTATTCAAACGTAGTCTGATTCAGCGTTACTTTTCAATAGCCATAGTCAATAATATATATTTTTTTCTTTTTGAGGAAATATAAGCAACGCGTCATAATTGAACAAGTTGAAAAATTTTTTAAATATTACTAGTACATTTTCGTACAAACTGCTCGAACTATTTTAATCCTTCTATGTCCATCTAACCAAAATTTTTCTAAAAGAAACGAATTTATGTATAATACCATTAAAGCAAAGATGTACAAAGAATGTCAAAAGATAAAAGAAAAGTTAAGTGGTAACAAAAGATCGACGTAAAGTAATCGATACAGCAAAACGTAAACAAGGAAAAAGGGGTACTGAAATACCACCGTTCTTCCTTAACAAAGAAAAAGAATCAAAATAGTCGGAGTAAGTGTACGTGGACTGTTCTTTGTCTGCCCCGTGTAAGGGAATCTCGAAAAAAAAAAAAAAAGGAAATGAATACTCACATCGTTGTCAGAAGTGCCACAAATGGAACAGCATTTGCATTCGATACACTGCCACCTGTACTTGCGAACAGAAACGATCATGTTCGCAGTGAATTGCAAACAAGTCGGATGCCCTATAACAAGAACGTAGCCAGGTCATGGAACACGCATATGGGACGGAACAGGATAGCTGTTTTGGACGAGTAGAAAGGTGCTAGGACATTTATCTTGTGCCGAAGAACAGTGAACTCCAAGCTATCATTTCGTTTCTACTATTTTTTTTTCTCGTATCGGAACGTTCGTTTATCGAAACTTCAAACCAAATTCAGATTTTTCTTTTTTTTTTTTTGTTCGATCATTCGAGAAACGCGTGCGACAAGTTAGGTTATTTATGATTTATCACAACAAATCATGACTTTCACCCTTCCTCAGCACTAAAAACGTCCGGAATAATGATACGTTCTGTTATGTTTCCGCACAGAATGTTTTATTTCATGATATCTGCGATTGTATTTTTTTTTTTTTTTGATGTTGCCTCTTGAACATATTGTTATTTTATTTGGAATAGTAAGGTGGTAAGTAATAGCGGTGCGTACCTTGGAATAGTTCACGTTCTTTCTTGCGCAGCACAATATAAACGTCGCGGACCAGCACACTCTCTCCTCTCATTATATATTTTCACACACTTTTTTCATACCGTCTCTCATTCTTTCTCACCTCTTTCACGCTATTTCTTCGTTTTTCTACTACCTTGCACGCTTTTTCTCTCCTTTTGTGTGTGTGTGTTTGTTTCCTTTTTTCTCCTCCGCACCCGTACATTCACCCGAACACGCATACATGCACACACACATACACGCAACTCATATAACGTATCACATTTGAT
>NW_017100188.1:603610-609986 GCF_001263275.1 Habropoda laboriosa | reverse complement strand
TTGTAATTATTATTATTATTATTATTATTTCTTTCAATCATTTTTCTTCTTTCTTTCTCTCTCTCTCTCTCCCTCTCTCTTATACCATGTGTGTGTGAGTCTCTCTCTTCCTTAATACGGTTAATAGAAGGGTTCATCAAGATACGATAGTGATTTACCTTCGGATTTATTCTCACTCTCTCTCTCTCTCTCTCTCTCGCGTCGCATCAGCGCTACCACGGTTAAATTATAAACGTATTTACCCTAAAAGGATCTCTTTCTCTCTCTCTCTTTCGCTTCTTAACTGTTTTTTTTTTTCAATTCTTTTTTCGTCTATATTACTCCTATCTTACGGTTTTTTCCTTTTTTTTTTTTTGCATTTTTTTGGTAAGACTCGAGAAGACTGCCGTCGACGATGCTCCAGCAGAAAGGATACAAAGAAACTGCACGCGTACGTAGTGTCGTAACACACGATATACCCTACGGAATACCAGTGTGTTTCTGCGCTGTATATGTATGTGTACACCTCGGTCGGTTAGTTAGACGCACCGTGAAATCAGTAACCTACCTACCCGCTGCGCTTTTCTTGCACGTCGGACATAAGGATTAATAACAAGGGGAAAAGTATCGAGTACGTGCGTACGTATTACAACTCGCTCGTATCGGTTTATTCGTAAATCTATGATAATGATATAACGTTAGCGTTTAAAAACCAGCTACTGATTGTGGAAAACGAACACGCGGACTGTAGTACCGGTTGGGGGAGGTGTTGTGTGTGTCCGTTAAAGTGAATAATACCGGATGGTGAGACGACGACGATCTCCACTACGACGAAAATGAACTCATCAAATATCATACGAGTATTAAAACGACAATTTCTTCTTTCTTTCTTCCCTTTTTTCATTTTATTTTCTTTTTTTTTTTTTTACTTGTTACCGTTAATTCTAACATTCGAACGATATTTTCTTGTACGAATATCAAAGCTTGTACAAAACTAAGCTATTATCGAGTCTCTAAGATGATCAGATATAGATACATTCTTTTCTTTGTTCTTTTTTTTTTTTAATCTTTTTTATTCTAAAATACGACGTATGGCCGATATCGTGCCTGAAAGAGCGAAGAAACTCATTAGGAAAGAAAAGAAAGAATTTTATGTTTTGTTTTGCTTCACCCTCTGTACACGCAACTTCCGGTTACGTCTGTCGTCGGTTCACTTGTCCCTTATCCCTTTCTCTACGTATGCAATAAATATATATATGCTCGTCATTTGATGACGATTACGAATGGTAAAAAGGCGATTACTATATTATGTATAATATGCAACGTGAGACGGAAACGATTAATGCCCAGAACGAAAAGGAAGGTTTTAAGAGCAGCAGATTTACAAGTGGAATGTCTAAAAACAAGAAAAAGTTATTGCAAAGTTAAAAAAATATCGCGTGCAAAAATTAGTCCCTTTGTTTTATTCTTTTCATCGAGATTACGATCTTTCGTCACGATTGTTTCGAAATCTCCCGTAAGTCGATCGTTTGAAAAAGTATCTTGTCTACGGGGACGCGTTAAAAATGGCGGGAAACGATTTTCTTCGTACCAATTTTCTCTCGTACGAAAAATCAGCTCTTTTTGCGCGTATTTAAAAAAATGCAATCGGTAGCAAATGCGATAGAAAAGAAGACGCGACAATGGAAACATGATCGTAGTACCGTAAAAATGAAGGCTTTCCTTCTTTTTTTTCTTTTTGTTCCTTTTTTGAGTATTTTGAACGATAGTACATTTTTACTAGCGTTATATGTGCTGCGCTCTTATGGCTGTGGTGTATCTCTATTGTAATATATTCTGTAAATAGAAACACTCGAAAAAACGGAAAATAAAAAAGGATATTTACAGACTCGAAAAAGTGTAGAAGTATCGAAAAAACATGGTCGATCCTCTTCATCATTTTTTCCCCCTCATCTTACTATATATAAATATTGTTGCTCTCGTTAAACGATTCACGACTGTGCTGGATAATGTCAATAATATAAAGTATATATATTGTATATCGTATCGTTTTTTTTTTTTTGTGTTGTTTAAGCTCTCTTAAAACTTCGCGATCATGCGGAACGATCAATTTTTCTTCGCGGCAAGCTTCGTGTTCTCTCTTATTGATCCTTTTTCTTTCGTTTTCCTTTATTTCGAACGGAACAACGTAAAAAAAAAATGACGCGATTACACTGTAGTCAAACAGGGAACACAAACACATCTTCTTCAATATGTGCTCTAGTGATACTGTGCAACAGGAATTTCTTTTTTTTTTTTTTACTTTCGTTTCTCTTTTCATATCCAAAGGAAAAAACGTTCAAACGCGTTTCTTTCAAAAATTTCATCTAACTCTCCGTGAATAGTAAAATTGATTATTTACTTCATCGACGTATTCTGTATTCATATTTTTTTTTGTCTCTCTCGTTCTCTCTCATCCCTTCTTTAAATATTCCAGAGCGAGATTCGTATGTATTTATCGTGTTGAATTTCTTTTTTCTCTCATTCTGTTTTTTCTTCTTTTTTTTGTACATAGTAAATCTTTCTTATTTCTTCATCTTTTTTTTTTGTCTCTCTTTCCTTCGTAAAAATTTGTTTCTTTTCCCTTAAAAACTAATCATTGAATTACACAATAAATCACAGTTGATCCGTGCAGTAAAGGAATTTCGCCGGAAAATTCCTATTACTCAGATGCGACAAGTTGCACCATTGACAAAGTGATGTTTTTGCTTTTCGTGCCTTGACTAGTGTACGTAAAGCTCGTAACCATTCATATTTTTTTTCTTTCTCTTTCTCTCTCTCTCTCACACATTTTTTTCCTCTTTTTCATCCATCTAGAAACCGTGCAGATAATTGATAATCCCTTAAATTATTGCACACATGAACTACCCTTTAACGATGGTTTCGAACGTATGTCACACAGTAACTAGTTTCTTTTTTTTTTATCGTCTCATCCTCAGCCCAAAAAATAGTACTTTTTCTTTTTCTTTTTGTCCTCTCTCTCTCTCTCTCTCTCTCTCTCTCTCTCTCTCTCTTTCGTCACGATCCTTATCGGTTAAATCGAATTATCCTTAACGGTATGAAAAATAGCGATCGAAGCGTAGGTGGACGCCGATAAAATACAACAATCGATTTCATTTAAAAAACGAACAAAACTCGATCCTGACGAGAATGAAAAAAAAAAGAGAAAAAAAAATGCACTTCAACAGACGAACAGTTCATTGACTCTGTCGATCGTTAAATAGATCGAACGAACAGCGAAGAAACGCGAGATTATGTCGCGGCTCTTACCGTGTGAACACAAGTCACGGATCATAAGGAGACACAGGAGAGAAAAACTGCGCTACTGGCTGTGTTCGTGAGGACAATCGAGATTTAATGTCTAGTAATAAAGAAGTCCAAAAATTATACGTTTTGTTCTATTTTCCATCTGTGAGAAGACTTTGTAGAAACGAAGACTAGAAGATATATGAAATAATGGAGTACTGAAGATTACGGAATATTTGAATATATCTTATACGTTAGAGCTGTATGTTATCTAGTTAAAGGAATAGACAGGTGGAACTAATTTTACACTTCCGGAAGACAACAGCCCAAATAGACTATTGGAAATGGTGGAGCACCAAGGCGTGGCTTCCTCCATAACTATAAACACCTATCCTCTACAAAGATTCTTCAGGAAGAGATAAACAGAGGTCCCAATTAGAGGAAGAAATGGCTGAGATATTATAAAACACAGTTTCTATGAAATCTCATCTAGCAAGTTAAATTATTGGACAATTCTAAGTTGCATTAAAGTTATAGGTGCTGGAAGGAATATATATGGCTTGTATGAGAAGAGAAAAACTGCAAATCTCTTTAGTGGGTAGTATATAGTATCTCCAATTTGATTCCCTTTTTGTAATATGTATCCTCAACATTGTTCCTCAGTTAGAAACTTGAAGGAAAGATTTAAAAAAAAAAAAAAAAAAAAAAGAAGATCCCAGCCAGACAGATTTTTCCAATTTTCTCAACTAACAATTATCCCACAAGTACACATTACCTAAAATTAAATAATAAAAGAAACAAACAAACACCATATAATATCATAAATGCATCTTCACAAGATATGTCCGAGTATTGAAAATTACCAGAAAAGTCCATTTGGTCAGAGATATTCCTACGCCACTGTACATTCCTCCTTAGCACCTAACTGAACAACCTACAATCATAACAAGCATTCAAGCAAATATACTATCCTCGCGTACACGGCCAATAGCGCGTCTATCTTCTAATAATAATAAAAAAAAAAAAAAAAAAGAAGTACGAGAAGAGCCACATATATTCCCGTGGGAACCATCGGTCGTACGATCGACGAAATGAGCCTAAAAACACGCTAGGATCACACATCACCACGGGAACTGCCACAACAATGGCGTATGCTGCATCTCCCGTGCTATCTCTTAATTGTGATTCGTTCTCCGCGTATACTTGCGCTTGATCTTTTCCTCTGGCTTACCTGAGCGACCGCAATCACTGCAAGAGACCAACTCCTCGGAGCCGCCGGTCTTTTTATTTTCCCTAGCATCGCCAAGACAGAAGTCGCAGTACGGGGACGGTTGCGCGGACTTGCCAGCTTTTTTTTCGTTCGTCCCCGGCGTTGGTGGGCCCTCTGTTCTCACCGAGGACGGCGAGGGGACCGCGGTACCGGGAGATGGCGCGGCAGGCAGCTGATCTTCCTTCGCGACCGGTATCGTCGGTGAGGTAGGCGCTGCCGTTGTTTGTACCGCGGGCAATTGCTGCTGTTGCTGAGCCGCCGGCTGCGTCTGCTGCGTGGCAGGCTGCGTTTGTTGCTGCTGTTGCGGAGACTGCTGTTGCTGAGACAACTGCTGCTGAGACTGCGACGACGGCTGAGGCTGTGGCTGAGACGTCTGCGACTGTGGCTGCGTGGACGCTCCCGCAGCGGACGCGGAGGGCGCTGCGGGAGAGGGACTCGAAGTACTCGACGAAGTTGCATTCTGACGACCCCGACGTGTACCACCTGATTACAAACCGACCACATACCCAGTTGCGCTTTGCGTCAGAAGCTAATGACCATGCACACTGGCTTAGAGACAATGATTTAGAGATCAATTCGTGTGATGACCGCCAGCAATAATCGATTCGGTTATCCCTTTTACCGGGGTTTTTCCCATCACGTCATGTGTATGATGTGACAAGCGGTGAGAAATGAGATTCAGATTGATTGGCTTTAGCTGATTGGGTGGTAAGTGACCGCCATTTCACAGGATTCTTTCATGGTTTATTGGAGGTTCAGAGTTGGGGGGGAGTGAAAGTCTGTGCAAAATTTAGTACTGAATTCAGTTTGTAGAATATTTATATAATTAAAAAGCTTAAGAGTCCAAAAAACGTGTATGAAATTCTTCTCTATTATTCACGTGGTTTTTAGAATTCTTTGAATTTAGATATTCAAGAGTATAATATTTCTAAGCTTGCAAAATTTCGCGTCATATTTGTGAAAGATGCAATGGTGAACAGATTTTGCACAGACTGCATTGCACATGAAGAACTCATGAAAGAATTTCCGTAACGGACAGTCACTTACCGTGCAGACTACGAGACAGTTATTTCTCGAATAACCAGAATCGATTATTCGATACATCACAAACGTTTTAATGAAAAGAAACTGGCACAACAATACGGGAAACAAATATGAAATAATACATATATATGTACAGATATATATATATATACATACATACATATATATATATTGTATATACATATACAAATATATAATGGCAACAAGATGCACAATATTACAGGTCAAATCCAGATGCATTCCATCACCAAAAAGAGCAATTCCAAGATTATTACAATAACAACAGCCACAACAACAACGAAGTCGTGGTAACTTTCAAGTGTTTACAATAAAATTCAGATAAAACAGAGAGCAGCACAAACGGTGGCAAACAAACTACTTTGGCGATTCGCGGAGAAAAAGATAGATAGATGTAGAGAGAAAGAGAAAGAGAGAAAAGGTAGCAAAAATCTCTCCGTGCATTTTTCTTTTAATTTCCTTTTTTTTGTGAAGCTCTGCAGGCACTTATCGAGAGGAAAAATCGAAGCCAAAATCGCTCTAGAAATTCAAGAGAGAAGCGTTAAATAACGAGCACACAGAAATTACAAGATAAAAAAAAATGGTAGACGATCAAACACACCGTTAAAAAAACTACGTATTAGCAGCATGATTAAACAAATCGGGCGTCAATATCGTCGCATGCTGCAGAAGGATACGGAAGAGACGTATAATCATATTCAGTCGTGTCAAGAAAAAAAAACAAAACGCACACACATACCAAACACTCAGAAAAGAGGCTGTGCCAAAGAACACTAATGA
>NW_017100188.1:586024-603598 GCF_001263275.1 Habropoda laboriosa | reverse complement strand
TTCAGTGTTTTCGAAAGAAAAGAAAAATTTGTTTTCTTTGGCGAACTGCAGAAGCATGCTATTGCAAAACATTCGCAACAATCACTGCATTTCTCTCCGTGATCCGGCTCGATTCAGCGCATCGTCAATAATATCGAGGGTAACAGAAAAGAGAGAGAGAGAGATCTGAAAAGTTCAGCACACGAGGCAGACATTATTTTCTGTATACATATATAAAAATAGTATACACATATAGGTAACAAAAAAAGGAAAAAACGAAAGAGAATCGTTCGTATCATACTGACTTAGATGGTTCTTCTCCGTATGATATTCTCGCGAGACGCGAATTAAATTCGTCTAGTGACGAAACGGAAAGAAATTAAAAAAAAAAAAAAGGGAGGAGGGACGATTACTATGTGCACGAGAGATTCCATACACGTATGAAAAACGCTATGGAGAAAATATGTGGAAACACAAAAAAAAATTCCATTACGCTACGGTTATTTGCAATGCATGCATTTGCAATACATGTAAATTAAGAAGAAGAAGAAGAAGAGAAAAAACAGAAGAAGTAGAGTAAGAACAAGAATAAGAAGAAGAAGAAGAGATGAAGAGATTATATTTAATTCCATCAAGTTAGGAAAAAATGTTGTTTAAGGGGTAACTGTACATGAACAAGTATAGTTGCAAGAATTAGGATCCAGAGATCAAAGATCATAAGGCATCAAGGGTTGAGACATCATGGGACCAGGGGGAACGAATTGACGTATCATTTTTTCTGTTGTTGTTTCTTTTTTCTTTAAAGGAAAGTGAGAAAACTGAGCTGATTTTGGCTCCAACCTGGCTGGTTCGAAGCAGCGGTGTCTGCAACGCTCCTAGGTTCAACTTCGGCAGGACTGGGACTTAGTTCCTTAGCAGGATCACCGGAGGAAGTAGAGTGGGAATGACCGTAATGGTAGACCAGACCAGGTCTGGTTTTATACCGTGCGCTGCATACTGCAAAAGTGCAAATACTGTTTTCCCACAAACCATCCAATGCAACGTCCATGATAAGAGAAATCTTGGTCGACGAGTTGGTTGGACGATATGGGAGGATGTACTCGTTTAACCGCCGCGTTGGAACGGTACTCTCTCTTGAGCCTTTCATCACACACTGAATATTGCAAGTGGAAGTTACATTGAACATAGAAAATGATAGATTGAGAACAGTATAGAAAAAAGATTTTTCTGTTTGGGAAAGAAATGAACAAGTTGTTGATGAAATTGAAGAAACGAGGCGGTTAAAGGATTTCTAGGATAGAAGCTTACGGGCTAGGGACAGCATTTGCACACCTTCCGCACCAGTACATATCCCTATCCACCTACGAATCTATATGTGGACAAGCAGTGAAGGAGTTCCAGCCCAAGAAGCAAAACTAATACGATGCAAGGCTTGATGCTTGTATACTCCTACAGAATGAGCTCGCTACAGTGTGAGCCAGTACATTCTTGCTCTGTTATTGGCAGGTAGTATAGAAGTCCGAAGATATTTGATCACTTTCGTAAGCTCGATGTAATCGAGACCAAAGTCAATTTAGAGTATTTTACGGAAAAGTTCATGGTATGATCGAGGCTTACTAATCGAGACCAAATGTCTTTAGATTTTTCTTTCTGCTAATCTAACAGGAGTGGTTTCAAGAAGTAAACAGATTGCAGGCACATTCGAGTTAATTCATAGACTTCGAGTCTGGAAAAAGTTCGATCAAATTAGTAGTGACTATTATACTCCTTCAAGGTTTGGACAAGCGCGACATTATACGTTTGTTCGTGATATTATACTTCGGGTTTCACTCGATGCCTCGTTAACACTAACATCTCGTAAACATAATCTTTTATACTGTTATAAATTAAAAAAAAAAATAAAAGATATATATATATGTATAGACAGTATCAGCTACTACACAATAGACACAATAAATAGATCTTCCTTTGACGTGATCGCGATTCATAAATTTACAAAACGCGAATGAATGGTAATTTATAGTACACGATTTCAGGGGATAATTACTTCTTACATAGAATGGTACCATTTCACTGGAATTTTATAGAAGCTTGTTTAATACATTGTATATTCTTTTACACGCAAAAACTCTAAATTTTTCAATGTGCATAATCAAACTTTGCCTTTCATCCATGAGTCATACCATGTCTCTTCATACTTTGACAAATAGGAAAAGAGAAATGGAATAAAAGGTTTTAGATAAAACAGAAATATACACAGTAAGGACTGGAATATGCTATGTAACGTACTGCGATTCATAAACTTGAAGGAAAACAGCAGTCAATACAATACTGATCAATTCCTCTGAACAAGAGAGCATTATAAGTCAATGTAAAATTAATATACGACTAAAAGGGCACCTTCCCACGTTACAAAGTTGATTATACTTAGTTCAATCACCATCCCCATGTGTAAAATTATGCGGTAACCAAGACTAAAGTCTTCCAATAATTTATTTCGAGCTTCCAATCATCATCTTATATTATATAGTAACCTCTGCGTATGTAAAATAATACGTAGGCATCATAAAAATATAGTTATTTAATAAAACTTAACAAATCGTCTAACGCAATGCATTTTTCCTCTTATTTGAAATAACAACTGATAAAACTAATAATAATAATATTTATAATGAAACTAGTAACAGGAAGTGGTCATTTGTAGTTGTATCTGTGATTAAACTTACGGTCACAAACGAATGGCTTATCAGTGTCAACGGCATCATAGTTGGTCTTTTTGCGCCCGCGTCCCCCACCCTATTCGATAAAATATATGACAAATTTAATATCTGCCATATATGAAAGAAACTAAATAAAAAATTTAAGTAAAAGAAATCAAATCCAACTTCTTTTGCTGTATCTTTTCTTGAACTTCTTACTAACAATATTAATGAAATAAAACACTTGCATATCAATAACAATGATAACAATGTATATTAAACTTACCTTAGTACGTTTGCCCCCAGGACTATCTGTGGAAGATGGATGATTTCGTGCAGGATGATGACCACCACCACGAGGTTTTCTTCGTTTCCTTTTACTGCTATAGCTTTCTTCATAATCATAGTCACTTTCAGCATCAGGTTCCTCATATGTATCCATATCTAGCATATCTTGCTCATCATAGTACCATGCATCTTTACTATGTTCATCTGTGAAATATCATTATATTTGTTACTGCAGTAGGTGAAATTGATGCAATTTTGTTTTATCAAATATGCAAGTAATAAATATAATTACCTTTAAGAGCCACTGAATCTTTGCTATCATCATTTACATGTGTTACAGTCTCTACACCTTCACCACCATCTTCAGGATCACCTCTTGGTCCCCTTTTTGGATGTAAATAATGCATCAAATATTGTCGCCGTTTTTTCCTCCATCTTTTACTAGGATATGTATATATTTGACCATGTAACAAACCAGGTAGTCTTTCTCTTGAAGACATAAATAGCGCAGAATGATTCTGCGCTACCCCTGTAATTCCATACAGTTACATTAAAACAGTAAAATCATCATCTAATGATAACTGTAATAATTATGCACCTACAATTTAAAGACATCAAATTGATATTTGTAACAAGCGTTGTTAATTCGTCAATTTTGGAGCTCGAGCGCACAAAACAATTTTTAATTATTTGAAAAACTTTTATATGAAGTAATTGAAAAACCAACAATGAACTCACGTTTTTAAATTACATTCAACAATAGTTTGACTAGAGTAACTTCCAAGACGCGATCGGAGCATTACTAGGTTGTTCGACGTATCATAATGATCGTACAAATATACAAATTTCATGAAAAAAGTTATGATAACCAATACCTGTTTGGGAATCGAGGAAAGGCATTCGTAACCGTCGTTCCCTGCATAGTCGGCTGTTATAATTTGAGGAATTTTCAATGGCTTCCCTGTACGCTGTGTCATTGAGGAAGCTATGCAGAAATCGATAACACCATTTTGAGTTTCACATCGTGCCAAGACATAATTTACACATTATTATTGATATAACACATACCTCTCGATTTTACATAAATTACTTTCATTTACAACTTGAATAAGTCCTTGTGAAATCGGTGAAATCGTAACGGCTGTCATTTTATAACAACCAAACAAAACGCTCTTAGCTTCTACTTGCCGCTTATTGTTCTTTCCGGAAGTTAAACTCTATATTCTCGCGCATGCGTGTTTCTTCTCGGAAGTGCATGCTTTAAGCTAAATATCCATTTTAAAGAATCTCGCATGAGTTACTCTCGATAGTTACTCTCGAGTATTAAACGTCAATTCGATAGTAACTTCGAGAATTTTTACTCTCAAGTAGACACTAGATAACTCGCCGAGAGCTCTGCTATCAGACAGAACTCTCAGAACCGTGATCACTTGAAATTCGTTTATCCCCACTTTCTGCAGTCTATTTGAAAATAAAACTGAGGTGGGATAGTGATCATGGATAAATATATACTTAATGCCTAATGCTTTATGCCTAAATGCATAATAAATGAATAGTAAAAGAAGTATCTCGGGCTATTCACAGTACTTTAAAAGACAAATATATGAAAATAAAATATTTTCAATAAAACTTTTTTCAAAATAAATATATTTTTTATTAAAAAATGACATATCAAAATATTCAAATGTACTGATACATTTGCGAAATGAATGGGCTGATTACCCCAATTCTAGTTCCGGTTGAAAAGCAGGAGACGGCATTGGCGTAGAAACAGATGATGTATTTGGAGTACCATAGAGATCTTCATCCGCAATGCGGACAATTACTTTTCGTATTTCGCTTTTTAGCCTCGCTTTATTGAAATCGGATTTTAAAGATTTAAGCTCCAACGCTACATATTGGCCAAATTTATCGTATTCATCGGGTTCCCTTTGAAGCGTTTCTAAAGCCGATTTAATGAGTTGGTCACCAACATCATCGTTTTCACGCCTACGCTTCCTTGGTGGTTGCATTGGTATTTTTGTTCTCTCTTCACTTTCTGCATTGTTCTCAGTTGCATGTTCCTCTGGTTCAATTTTTTCTACCTAAAGAAATAACATTTTTATATAGGTGATTTATGGTAACATGCAATTATTTATTGTAATAGTTGTCAACAAATTTCGAGTTTTGTAAAAACCTATAAATCTGAACTGTGTATTCCTGAACAGAAAGTGTGATAGATGCCTGTATGTATGAAGACTGTATCGCATTCATAGAAAGCACAGGAATCAAAAATTTTAGAGCAGCAAAATATGGCCAATTAGAAACGTCCACATCATCGGTTCTACTCCAATTTTTTTTCTTTTTCTTCTTTCTTAATTCTTGTGACATCTGTAATTTGCATAGTTAAATAATATGTTTCTTCAATTTTATTTACTTTATTATACTTTACCTGGTTCCTCAAATTATGTATCTTACGTTGTATTTCCTCTGATAAACAGTTAAAACTTGCCGCCATTTCTTCTATTATTTTATTCTTTCTTTCTCTGTTTCTGTGTTCAATATCTTTTGTATTCCATAAAACTGAGTTCTCTTCATACATGCTAATTAAATTGAAGATCTCATCTTTCGACCATTCCTTTCGTGCTGCCATTTCAAATTATTCGCTTACTGTTCGACACTATGCACTAATCGTGACACGATTGCACTTGAAGTACGCCCATGAATTCCTATCTTGCTTTCGCGGCAAACTGATGACGTAAGGGCGATTTGCTAACATATGATATGATGTACAAAATAAAAATTGTTTACTAAATACTGAATGCGATAGACTTCTTACAAATTCTTATATGAATCTGACGTGCCAAACATAGATATGTTACCTCGTTGGTTGCGGGTGTTTCTTGACTGGGTGGAACAAGTGAAATTTTTTTATAGGTGGGTGTGGAGATGAATGATAGGTGATTGGTTTTTAAGTATATTCACACTTCAACAAAATTTTATATTTATATTTATAAACGAAATAATATTTTATTCACTTAAAAACTATTTTGCACAAATTAAATGTATTTTCACTTTATTTTACAATAATGTTAAACATTATTCATTATTATTTTAGTGATTTTTCTTTATTAGTAAAAAATAAATAATTTGTTCGTTCAGAAAGCTTGTTAATAAAGTAAGGTAGGCACTTGCCGAAAAAATACTTCGATTTATAATAAAACAAAAACAATTTTAATCGAACATGCTACTTTATTATGGAGGTTGCTATAAGAGATTTCAGAGGTACAAACTTTTCTATTTGCGTCATTGCAGTCTATAATTTACAGCAATAATTTATTCCAAAAACAGTTACATCAATATGTATATATCGACAGTTCTGCAATAAATTATGGAGCACAGCCGTTGAGATGAACATTTCCAGTTACAATGTACACTCAATGTTTCTGCTACAAAAATGTAAGCAATCAAAAGTTATTTGTAGCTTTCGAATAAAATCATTTATCGTTAAAAATTGCTTCGAATACTTACATGAGATAAATTCTCTCGAAAACGATGTTTGAAAAAATCTAAATAATACTACCTATATATACAGTTTTTTATTGTTTTTAACGAGAAAAAAATATATCTGTATTACTATACGAAACAACTTATTTGATAAAAAGAAAGATTTTTATAATAAAATTAGAAATTATTTTGAAAATATAAATGCATGAATTGTTTTATAATAAAATTAGAGATTATTTTGAAAATATAAATGCATGAATTGGTCAGCTGAAATTTGAGTGCAGATTTCTGTATTTTTTTTCTATTTCTACTTTGACACTTGTATTAAAGTTTAAATACTAAATAGAATTAATTAAATGCAAAATATTCATCCTATGCTTTACAGTGATATTTTATTTCAAAAACTATCTGTGCATTATTCTGATATATTTAGAAATTATCATTTTAAAACTCTGTGGATCCGTATTACAACCGATAGCTTCGGAATTATACCCTAGAAATAAATAAATACCCTGTCTGCGCACAGAGCCAATTTAAAACCTTTCTTCACAATTTTTATCCTTCCTCTCTTTGAATACTTTGAATTTTTCAATTAAATCGTCAACAAGGACTTCTCCGTGCACTACATTATCCCTGGTTCGTACATTTACTGTACCAGCATTAAGTTCCTTTTCTCCAACAACTGAAAAATAAATTTACATAAAAGTTAACACTTCAATATTTCATTAGTTATGATTTAGAATATTATTTGGAATATTTTTTTTACCAAGGATGAAGTTAAATTGTGCAAGCTGGGCATTTCGTATTTTTTTATTCAGAGTGTCACTTGGATCGGTATCAAGTTCTGCCATAAATCCAGCATTCCAAAGTTTGTCTTTCACTTGGACGGCATAATCATCGAATTGAGAACTTACTGGAATAATCATTGCTTGTCGAGGGGACAACCAAAACGGCCATTTTCCGGCGTACGATTCTGTTAAAATTGCGATCATTCTCTCTACAGAACCCAAAATGGCTCTGTGAATAATTACTGGCCTTGTTTTTTCACCAGATTCACTAAAATTTTTATTTGAAATTTTTATTTAAATTGAAATTAATTTAATGATTAATATGACGATTAAAATTGTTCTGCTTACTTAACATAAGATAAATTAAATCTAATTGGCAATTGGAAGTCCAATTGAATGGTAGCGCACTGTTGATGTCTCTTAAGCGCATCCATAATTGTTATATCAATTTTTGGACCATAAAATGCGCCATCCTCTGGATTAATTTTCCACGGTTCTCCAAATACCTTCAAACTTTCAGTTAATGCTTTTTCAGCTTCATCCCACATAGCCAAATCTCCTAAATATTTTTCAGGCCTTGTAGACAGACATAAGTGAAATGTAAAGCCAAATACGGTATATACGTGTTTCAAAAAGTTAAGTGCGCCTATCACTTCATCTTTAATTTGATCGGCCGAACAGAATATGTGAGCGTCATCTTGCTGGAAACGTCTGACTCTAGTAAGTCCAGTTAATGCACCAGACAATTCATTTCTGTGTAGTACTCCAAAATCTGCCATTCTTAACGGCAATTCACGCCAAGATCTATTACGAACTTCGAAGATCATACAATGACCAGGGCAATTCATTGGCTTAAGAGCGAAGGTTTCCTTCTCGACGTCAAAGGAAAACATATTTTCGGAATAATGCAACCAATGACCAGACGTTTGCCATAATTTACTGTTATAAATATTAGGTGTGATTACTTCTTGGAAGCCACGTTTTCGATATTCAGAACGAATAAATTCGATTAAAGTATTATAAATATACGCTCCACGTGGTTGAAAGAAACATGATCCTGGGGAAAGTTCATGGAAGAAGAATAACTCTTGCTCTTTTCCTATTTTTCTGTGGTCTCGTTTAGCAGCCTCCTCTTGGAACTTTTCCCATTCCTTTAATTGTTTGGTATCTGGAAAACTGATACCATATACTCTTTGTAAAGATTCTGCATTGGCATTCCCTTCCCAATAAGTGGAAGAGTTTTTAGTGATTCTAATAGCTTTGACTTTTCCAGTATGTCTGATGTGTGGTCCTCTACATAAATCAATCAATGGACCACACCTATATACTGTAGTAGTAGGTGTATGTATTTTTTCATTGATAATACGAACTTTGAATTCATTGTATTTGAACATCTCTAAGAGATCTTCCTTGGTCATTTCTAATCTTTCAAAAGCTTGTTTTTCTTTAACTATATTTTTGTAAAGACTCTCCAAGTATGGGAAGTCTAAATTAGAAATTCCTTTGTTTTCTAAGTACATGTCATAATAAAATCCATTTTCTATTGGTGGACCATAACACAAGCAACCACCATATACTCTTTCCATGGCTTCTCCCAAAATATGTGCACTGGAGTGCCAAAACACTTGCTGGGCATCTAGATGGTCAAACTTGAGAAGTTCAAGTTTACAATCAAACTCCAAAGGTCTGTCAAGATCCCACAGTTCATTGTTAACTTTTGCAATAACAGTACTATCTGCTAAACCTTGACTAATGTTCTTTGCAACTTCATATGGTGTTGAACGCCAAGATTGTGCCACAACCTCTTTTCCATCAGAAAGCGTTACTGTTATGTCCTTAACTGGTTTTTCAGTTAATGATGCTTCATACTCTGCTTTCAGTTTGTCCCATAGTATAATACGATCCTAAAGTAGTAATTATTAGTCAAGAAAACAATTGAATAAGAAATGTAACTTGTGCAAAAATTTTAATTTATGAAATTTGTTTATTCGAATCATCAATTGTTTATATGCTTAAATCTTTAAAATAAACAGTATGATATACCTGAATATAACTTGGCCAAGGATTTAATTCAGAAACAGACTTTTCTTCGATGCCTATAAGTTTCCTTATATTAATGTAAGGACACATGAGGTTAATACGATTACTGAATAAGCATAACTCGTAAGAAGCTATCCGAACAGATTGCATCAGTTTATTGATTTTAGTATAGTGGTTGGTCATTCTGTGATAAAATATACGTCGTGCATTTGCGATAAATTATCGGAAAAATATACGTAAAGTAGAAATTCTAAGAATGATACTATAAAATGGTATCGTAATAATAAAATACTTTATAACCAACCCAAGAAGCATGTGTCCGTTTAGAAACATTGTAAAGGTTTCTATAAGTGCTAATACGCAAAGTCATCGACATATTTTAGCTCTACAAATGAAAATAAGAAAAACTTTATTAAATTTAAACCGTATTCATGCCTTTTCTTCCTTTATATTTAGGTTTTGCACGTTATTCACCACGTCGTCACTCATGCTGTCGACCATATTGAAGCTACACTTGCTGACTAACGACTATTAAAACGTGTACCACCTTGTTTCTGACAAACGTGATCAGATTACTGAATATACGTGTATAGAAATTAATTGCTGTATTTGAATAATGAAAATAAAAATTAATTTCTTGCAACGATTCCAAGGCAATTATAAAAAAAATTACAAAAGACAGGGAGAAAATAAAAAAGTACTATGTTTTTATTAAAAAATGATGATTTAAAAAAGAAATTTTTGTAGTGCTTTATGAGTATCACTTACAATTGCATTACAATATAAACAGGATAACGGAACAACATTGTTAATTTTTATTTAATAAAATAATTATAACGATTTTAGTGTTTTTACATTTTGTTCCCTATGTTCTTAAACAAATAACATAAGTTTATCTTCTCCTAAAAATGAATACGTTCGTGGCGAATAATATGACTTCGGTGATGGAACCTTTTCCCGCAAGCGCGGCAAACGTATGGTCGTTCATCAGTATGAATTCTGTTGTGTATTTTCAAATCATATTTTTTAAAAAATGATTTACCACATTGAGAACAAACATGGTTTCGCTGCTTTAAATGATCGCGTTTTACATGTTCCTGTAGCAAAAGATATTGTCATTTAATACTTACATAATTTACTGATTACAAAAATGTCTTTAAAAATACTCACATTTACTTGTGAAGAAGTATTGTAAATTTTATTACATATATCACATGCAAACTTCTGTGGACCTTCTGGTCTATGATTGTTTGCAATGTGTTTGTTCAATGTTGACTTCCAAGCAAAAGACATTTTACAATCTTTACAATGAAATTTCTGTTGATCTGCAAAATGAGTACCTATGTGTTGTTTATAATTGTAGCTAGTTGAAAATGACTTTTCACATACTGTACATTGAAATTTTATTAAAAACGATTTTGACTTTTTTAATTCCTGTTGATCCTCATATATTTCACTGCTACTAATTATATCTTTGCTATGCTCTTGTTTGTCATCATTTTCAACAATTGGATTACTATTGTCATTACTATTGTCGTTAATAGTAATATTCTTTTCATTCTGTTGTATGGTATCAATTTGAGTGAAATTTTGAAACTGTAGAAACTCTTCATTTTCTTTGCTACATTCTGAAATTTTTTCATTCTGATTTTCAAGTCCTGTATTCTCAACAAATTCAAGGAATCGTTCTGAACTGTCATCGTAATTTAATCTCTCGAACACTTCGAAATTTGTATCGACATATTTATCAAAATCAGTTTGAGTATCCAATAGAATCTGACTTGTAACAAAATTTTTTTCTTCATTTTGTAATTCATACTGTGCATAATTTAAGTCATTGTGTACATCATCTCGTATGTTTTGTTCTTGATGATTCTCATCATTCATATCTGTATTTTCATCTTTGTTTTCTGAAGTTTTCTCGGATTGCGTACTCGGTAATTTTTCGACTAAATTGTTAATTAGAAATTCGTAAAATTGTTCCCCTGTTTCCGTTTGTACTAAACGTAACATTGGTTCGTCGTGATTTACAATATTATTTACATCACTTAAATCGTCTGATATTTTTTCATTTTGTACTAAATTTGTTTCGTGATGCTTTTGTATATTTGGGTCAGAATTAAGATGTTCATTAGTACTAGGTTCTGAAAGATCTATTTTTTGAAACAAATCAGCAACATTTATAGAAGTATTTATGAGGGTGCTGTAATTTGGTATTGTTTCTACTTTCTGTAAATCTGGTTCACATGTTTGTATACATAATTTATTTTTAAGAACATTTTCATCTAATTGACAGACATATGTTACATTTTCTCTTTCTGCAGAATTATTAGACTTACATAACAGAAGTGGACTATCATGAACAAGTTGAGTTTGTTCATTGTTAAATACTACCTTGTCAGTGATACCTAAGTCTTCAGTTGTTAAAATTTTTGTTTCACATAAATTTTCTTGAGAAACATGATTTCTAGTATCATCAATATTTTCCAGATTGATTTTTTTCAACTTTTTCCATACAAAAAATTAAATGCATGTAGGAATATTTCGAAATTACAAGATTCTAACAATAAATTATTTACCTGTTCTGATGTAATATAAATGATTGTGTCCAATGGCAATACTTTTTTAATATTTATTTCATTTTCAAGAAAATCAAAACTATTGGTGTGTGGTTTATACTCTTTAAGTTTTGCAGTTGGCTCTTTCTGAAAATTTTAAATGAGAAAAAATGTCAAAAATATATATTTCTTGAATGTTATTTTTTTAAATTCTTACCACCTCATTGTTTTTGCATTTCAAACTTTGCACATGTGACTTTTCATGTTCCTTCAAGAAAAAGATAAAATTGAAACTTTCACCACAAACTTTACAATAATGTTGTCTCTTGACAACCTTTTGTTGACTAGGAGTATTACCTTCAACAAACTATACATTGACAATGAAATATATTTATATTTAAAAACTGTTACACAATATCATATTCAACCATCACCTTATTCGTGTTCATTGCATTCTTTTTCTCATCATTTCCAGTATTAGAAGTACTTTGTGACTGATGTTTATCATCCTTAACTCTGTCATGAATACGTTTATGTCTTGCAAGAGAACTAATCTGAGTAAAACGTTTACCACAAATAGAACATGGATATAATTTTACCCCTATAAATTTAATTTCAGATTTTTAGCTTTTCTCATGATTTATATTTCATTTATAACTAATATAATTACCAGCATGCATTCTGCAATGTCGAATCAAATTAGATATATGATTAAATTTTCTTCCACAAACTTCACAGATACAAATATTTGTACCCAAATGGATGTTTAAATGGGTTCTCAAGTCTGCTTTGCGAAAAAAACCTTTTCCACAGATTTCACAGAGCTGTGACTTTTCACCCAAGTGTATACTTCGGTGATGATAATCATATTGAGAAGCTCTATCAAAAGTTAAATTGCATTGCTGGCATTTGAATGGCCTTAATACAGTTTCATACAAATTATCATCAATCTTCTTTTGACTAAAATGTTTCTGATCTGTCTGTGACTCATAATTTTCATCCTTCTTTAAGTATTGCACATGTTTCAATAATACATCTCCAGCATGGATACGTAAATGATTGTAAAATTCTTTTTTATTTATGTATCCAGCATCACATACTGGACAAACCAGATTGATGGATTGCATTTGAACCATATCATTTTTACAGTTTTCTTGTGAACTTAAAGTGAATGGCATGTTTGCATACTCAGATTTAAAAATCTATTCTTTTATGAAAAATTTTTATTGACTTTAAATACAACAATCAAAATAGCAGTAACAATTCTAACTGATGAATTTGTGTAATTAAAACAGTAACCTAAAAATCATTGAATATCATTAGCTTATCACTTAATACTATTATTCCACCTTCTCTTATACATCATTTTCAATTAATACATATTAATTGATATTTAAAATGCATTTAAAATCATAATTAAGTAAACAATGTAAGCTTCATAAAATTACCATACATACATGTTAAGTTGTTATTAACCATCGATATAGTTATACCGTTTATAGTGAATGCAGTAAGCTTTATATTTAAAATTATATTTCGAGTTAACGAGCTTCATGATACTATTTCAAAACTATTTAGAAAAAATACAACATGCATTACTTCCCTTCTTACTTTAAGATACATATTAAATACATATAACAAATACAAAAACAGAAATAAGTTCCTAAAATTATCCCTATCCCTTATTTGAAGTTATATGTTGGTAGGACTCCGTGGTTTGGTCAGTTTAATTTTCAAAGGTGAATTATAATATTTGAGTTTGTAGTGTTAACGTATTAAGAATTTCACTGAACTTTATGTGAATCTTAAAAAACTTTCGCCCAAGATAGATTTAATTTCAAAACTCCACTTATTATGTAAACATTAAATTTGAAATAATTACTTTAAAATTGCAAAAAAAACATTACTGGCCGTTCGATGTTTGTGTCCAAATAACAGATTTAAATGTCTTCGATGTAAGTGCGAACGAATTTTATTTACAATTTATTTATTAAAACTTGAGGTGTGAAAACGTGTATGAAAAAGACAATTACGATTATGGGAAATTACGTTAACAAGTTTTTTTCTCATAATAATGAGATTGAGAAAGGAGATATAAAAGATCAGTCTTCTACGGAAGAAGTAACTGTTGAAAAATATATTATGCAAACTCCACCGATAATTCATAAAACATTGCCGGTAGATCCTAGATCAGTAACAAGTGGAATAGATAGGACACCAATAGAGGTAATTTCAATATTGATTGATGTAAATTTTTATAATTTATTCAACAATAAAAAGCAAAAATATATCTAATATTTATAGATGAATAGCACACCAGTTGGATTGAACAGAAGAATAGTATCAGCAATTCCAAGACATTTACAAACTAGACCATATTTAGAAACAGATATAGACAAAGTTATGCCATGTTTAACTCCCAGAAAACCTGCTCTGCCAAGAATGATAGAAACTACAAAATTACAATTATCAGATGTGGTAAATTATTTATATTGTAGCATTAGGATTTATTCTTTATTGAAATATTTTATTGTTCTGTTGTTTAATCATTATGAATAATTCACAAAGCTTATTTAATTTTTTCAGCAAAATAATGCAGAAGTTTTTTTAACACCCACAGTTAATGACATAGTTAATAAAAACTTGCTTACTGCTATAAGTAAAGACCGTTATGATATCCTAGGACTTGATCCTAGATCTCCAGCTGCAGACTTTGACAGAACCCCTATATTAATGCCAAAATCTATGGAAAGTTTAAAAGCTAGATCCCAAGAAAACTTGCACAGACGTGGCAGTTATGATACAGATGTTTATTACCCAAGGTTTTCATATTGTGAAATGTCATCACAATTTAATGTTCCTGAAATTCAGGCTTTACCTGATTTAGCCACATGTGTAATAAAGAACTTAGATTTGGTCAAGGATGATTGTAATGACAAATGCAGTGAATCTGAATCATGTTCTAGTCATTCATCTAGAAGTGAAAATGTCTCAGAAAATGATAAGGAATTGGAAGAAGAAGATGAAATTCAAATGATCTCAGACCAGGATAATTACAATGATACATGTGTTAATAAAAATACAGAACAAAAGGAAATATGTGTTAATGATGTAATTAAAGTATGGAGAGATTCATTAGTATTAAATGAGCCTCAAGAATCAGAAACATGTGAATCAGATGATATACAAACTATGGAAGAAAGAATATCACATATACTCAAAGAGGAAGTAATACTAACACTTGATGATAGTATTGATAAAGACATATTATCAGGAAAACTACCCAAATTTGAAAGTGACAAGACAAAGGTAGATACAATTGGAAACAAGAAACAAATTCTAAAATTAGAAAAAATTATAACAGATGAAAAAAAGATTTTAAATTTTAACGATAAAAGTGTAAATGAACTAAAGAAGGTATTTAACGAATTGTTAATTAATTTAAAAAAAAAATAAAAATGTTATGTGATAATTATTTTCAGATTCGAACTCCTCTTGGAAATCGTTCCAATAACAGACAAATGCAAACGTTATTAGCAAATTCACCTCAACAGATGTTTAAAAACAAAGGCATTGTACCAAAAAAGTTGCAAGAAAACACACCCCCACCCAAAAAAGATGTTGCAAAATCTAGATTAAATAGCATAGAATGGGATCCAGACTCAACAGTTATTATTTAGAATTACTGATTTGTTATAGGAAAATTTAGATATAGTTCATATTTTATATAACCGTTTTTTATGAACAATTGTAGAACTTAATAATTGTAAATATCAATCTAAACGAATTGCAATAATGTATTTATTTAATATAAAATGAACAACCTTCTCAACATAATCCTCCTTTTTATTACGTTTTAATATAAAATTACGGATTTTCCCTAGTATTCATCTGCATAGCCGCTCGTACCTGAGATTTTGCTTCTTTAATTAAACATTGAAGATCTTCACTTGGCTCTACCAATTGTGATACACTAAACAGGAGTACAATAATAGTTTATTATGAAAGCATATTCAATATGAAGTACAGTATATAGCATACCTTGGATCCTTTATTATAATCCTTTTTCTTTCATCACCACTCTTTGGTATTAATTTAATAGTCATATTACTCTGAACCTTCTTTGGGTTGGAAAATACATTCTTATTTGACATATCCCATTTCACTATGGTACTTGTGTCTACAAGTTGAGGTCTAACCACTCTAATTTTAACATTATTATTAACATACTGCCCCTTGTAATTTTTTCTTTTGTTTTTTGTACAGTCAGATTTCAATGCAGTTTCTTTGTGTTTACATGTTCTAATTATAGCTTCATTTGGGTGATAAGGAGCTTGTGATGATGCAAATGGAACAGAATTATTTTCTAGATGACTGTATGAAGTTGAAGGTAAGCTAGGTTCAGATACTGGTCTTGGATCTAGATTTTGTGGTATACCATCATAAATAGAGGATAATGTTTCCCCAGGATAATGTTGAGTTAGACGGTCTTGTGTAAGTGGTAAAGCAGGGTTCTTCTTTTTTCTATGATATTGCTCTCTGAAAGTTGTTATTCAATCATAATATTATGCTCAATAATTTTATTTCTATTCTTCACATACTTAGGTATAAATTTGCAGACATCTAGATTTGTCATATCTTGTTGATTTCTTTTTGTACGTATAGCTACATCTCTGCGACGTTGAATAAGTTTAGCTCTTGTTTCTGAGACAGTTTCAAGTTCAGGTACATAGAAAACATGCAGTGAACCACCATAAAAATTTTTTCCATCAATAAATCGTTTTGCTATTCTATATAATGTACAATATGATACACAAATATGAAATCAGAGATCATCAAACTCCAAATATTTTTGAAACATGAAAGAATATAAACCTTGCACTTTGTATGCGAACATATTGTACATAATATGCTTCTGTAAATTCTTCTGTGGGATAATCAGGCACCACATGTATCCTTTTTATATTTCCATAGGGTTCAACAAGTTTTTTTACTTCTTCCCCTAAGTGAAGTTTTGGCACTCCACATATCATCACATGTTTTGATTCGTCGTTTATTGTATAAACCTGTTACATAGAGCTAGTGTGTCAAGGAAATATTATAAAAAACCAAGATGATAGTAGATTATAAAATTAGCTACATTAAATGAAATTGTCTACAAATAATTTAAATGTATAAAAGTATTAATAGCAAATATCTGTAATTTTATAACGACTAAAACATTAGAGTTATTATTCATTAGTACACGCATTTTATGTAGAATAGGATACAAGTCCACAATGCTACCTTCACGGACGTTAATCTCTTCCCTTGTCTGTAAGGTGGTCGCGTATGACATAATTTCTGTTGTATGTGATGAGGAAGTTTTGTTATGGCACCTTTATCATCCATAATTTCTATCTTTTTATTATAAATTTTTCTATGTTGATTTATTTACGTTCTATACCGAACTTTTTGGGAAGTTTCAATAACTATTGTATGTGAAATTTCTAATGAATAAACTTTAAATATATTATGAATTTGCAATTATGTAAATTTATGCGGCGACAATCAATTTTGTATAATAACTTCTCGTAATCGGTATTTGCGTGTATAATTCATTGTTCCCACGGCGATTTAAGTAACGTCACACGTTACGTTATGAAGCACTAGAAGTGTTGGACTTAGTAATCTGAACAGGTGGCTCTTCTTACAATAGTAAAGAAATACCATATTTTTACTTTAATTAAGTGAACA
>NW_017100188.1:561623-581787 GCF_001263275.1 Habropoda laboriosa | reverse complement strand
AAGGTATAAATATTTTTATATTTTATTTAAAAAATGGCCATTAAGTTAAAGTATTTTCGATCGTTTAGATGTATTAAATGTTTCATCGTAATAATAGTTTATTAAAATATACGTTACAGTAATTTACTAAAACCACCGTCGGAAGTAGATACGAATAAAACGGATGTCATCGCCCAGAAGAGTAATGGCGTCCGTAGCGGACACACAATTCTCTTGCTATTTGCTCGTTGTGTTTAAATTCATATGCTAGAAGTAGAACGCGAAAGTTGTCGATATTTCTGTTGAGTAATGGTCGTTTCAATTTGTATATTTCATTAATTATTTCAAAAACATTTTTATACAATCGGTGGAATTCAGTGGTTGTGTACATTTTAAGGGTTTTACAGTGCAACAGCATCAAAGAAAATTCGTTCGCAATTAATGAGCAGGTTGTTTATTAGTTTTTGCAAACGTGTTTTATTTTACACTATAAAAATTTACAATTTTAATAAATATTGTTAGATTTGTTTTCTTTTTCGTAGAATAATTCTTCTAACCTTCGATAGCCTTTCATTTTCGATAGTAGCAGGTTTTGTACATATTCTCAACTACTAAATATTTGATTGTACAATGATAGTTCAATTAAAGGAAACTTCAAATTTATGATAACATGTAAAACTAAATACGATACAGAATATTTCTATTAAAAAATCAATATTATACTTTCACACATTGAGAAAGTTCATTTTCTGTCTATTTGTATTTAAATGTTGTAGATCTATATTTCGATATAAAATTTTATATTAAAGCAACCGCGGAGTTATTTTTAATTTATTAAAACTGATATAATATTTCTCTCTAACTAGTTTAATAAAGTCTACCATCTTTCAAGTCAGAATTTGAGATGTTTTTCACTTATTAAATAACCCAAATGTGTATTGCATGCCATATGTGAATTTAATAAAAATAATTCGACAATTGTTCAAATATCAATTTAATCAAATTTAAATATTATTGAAATTATTTAATAAAATAGTAATGGAAAATATATTTTATGCTTATTTACAGAATTAATAACTGCAATGAATTCAGCATAGCAACATTAGGGGATACTAAGCAACAAATATGTTTGTCCCTTATTATCCATTTAGATTATATTTTCTTTTGTATATTTAAAGTTATTATAGTGTCCTATAAATTATTTCGTTATGTCTGCAAATACTCAATTTGCAAATCCTCCACCAGCTATAAGTTTACCTAATATGTCAGTGCCACCGCCTGCTACTCCAAATTTATCAGCTCCTCCTCCTAATTTAACTACCATAAACACATCTGGAAGTTACCAGCATCGTTACACTAACCATAGGGATGGAGCACGTGGCTTTTTCAAACCCTTTCGACCTTACCATGCACCTAAGATTGTTGCTGCTGGCCAAGATACATTGCAAGATGAATTTGATGGGAAAAGACTTAGGAAATCTGTTATGCGTAAAACTGTGGACTATAATTCTGCCATTATAAAGAGTTTAGAGGTACGATTCTTAGATTGGGTCATAGAACTTTATAGAATTAATGATAAATGATTCTAATGTTATATATTTTATGTGTAGAATCGAGTATGGCAGAGGGATTATCGGGACAGACGTGCCCTTCATCCAGATGTGATGTATTATCCTGATTTACTTCCACCACCCAGTTATGTCGATAACCCAATAAATGCAGTTACCACAAGATTTGTTAAGACTGCAACAAATAAAATGCGATGTCCCATCTTCTGTATGGCTTGGACACCAGAGGGTAGACGTCTTGTTACCGGTGCATCTAGTGGAGAATTTACCCTGTGGAATGGTCTTACATTTAATTTTGAAACTATTCTGCAGGTATTTTATGTGCTTTAATAACAATTTAACAATAGTTGAATGTGTTGAATTTATTTATTAATATTATTTTAAAGTTTATTATTAATTTGTGATTTTGCAATTCTAATAACATTTTTAATACTTTAGAAACTTAAATATTGAGAACATTGTATTCATTGTAATAAAAAATATATAATGGATTCAGGTACATTAATCAAACAATTATTTCTGTCTGTGCAGGCACATGATAGTCCAGTGAGAACAATGGTATGGTCACACAACGAGAGCTGGATGGTCACAGGAGATCATGCAGGCTATGTGAAGTATTGGCAGAGCAACATGAACAACGTCAAGATGTTTCAGGCGCACAAAGAAGCGATTAGAGGACTCAGGTATACCATCCACCACACTAGTCCTTACGTCTCTTGCGCCACTGTTATCGATGATCCGTCCATCCTTGCTGTAGTTAAGATATTGGACATGACTCTCATTCTCTTCCTTTTCTGGTTTTATAACACTTCTGTTCTGACAATAGTGATTCTTGTATGGGTACACAGGTGATTTCCAGAGTTCTTGATAATGTGTATTTGAAAGATTTCCTGGTATTAGGTGTATGGGAGACATACAAGTTTTGGGGCTTTAAAAAATTCCTGTGATAAAAATTACTTTCTTATATTATGCGGTATTTTTATCCGCATCATTACAAATCGTCGTGAAGGTTGACGCCTTTTTTTATAATGTTTTTTATTGAATTTAATTTTCATAATTAATTATGATATCAACTATCAGGGTTTATATTAGAAGGAAAGATGTGATATAATACTACAAACATTGAGTGATATTATACAAATAGTTAGTTCTTTTTAATAGAGTTAAATATACAATAGATACTCAAAACTTCTAAATTTCTTAAAATATTCTACACCTTCACTGATAACAATAACATTCAAAGTTGATACGCGAGGATAGTGCAAATTTTTCTGCCAAATATATTGTACATGTGTCAATATAAAATTTATCATCTGTATTCATAGAGTCTTGGGGACCTAAGTGAGTCTATATGGTCCATTAGATTATGTTAGTAAGAAGTTATTATTTTACACAGAAAGGTCTGAGGAAGGAGTTAAATGAATCGTTAAAAAATAAAATTAGGTCCTTATGGCTCATAGTTTATGGAGTTTATATGGTCAGGTTGATGGGCAAAAAATGTATACTTTTAGAATGAAGAATAAACAAACACGAAATATATACGGCAATACCTAGTCGAGATTCCCATGGAATTATAATAAAAATAAATATCCTGTGTCCTTCTTTACATCATCCAAGTTTCAATAAAGTTAAATAAATAAATATATAGTTGAATAAATAAATGAATAAATATTGCAGTATCATATTGTTCCGAAAATAAAATATTTTTTCTTCGGTTTGTGTCACTTGTGCCCTTTTGCAGATGAGAGAGAGAGAGAGAGTAACAGAGAGATATAAAATAAAATTCATGTACACTTCGGACATTTTTTTTGTGCAATAAATGTTGAACTTTTAAAAAATATCACTCTTGGTATATCACTCGGTGGTCATGTGGCATCAAAGAGAGATTCTAATTTCACGAGAATGAAACGGTTTGTTGCTTCATCAGCAATGAATTTTGTTTGAGTGCCAGATATGACTGTCGAAGATGGTTTTTTGTTTATTTACAATATTTACACATAGATCTTCCTTTTATTACTGATGTCTGTCTATTCCTTGAAGTGAATTTACAATAGTAATCTACTACGCGCGTATTTAGAATACTATACAATAAATACATTAATAGCTTTGGAAGTTGATTCGAAAATGAAGCTAATTTATGTGTTTTTACGCGTTGTTATACATGTTTTTCACGCATATATCGCTTGCAGTCAAACTCCGGGGACTTCATACATGAAGATCATTAATAATCACATAATAATGGCTTGTTGTGCATTTGATTTTTTATAATTTAAATAACTTTTTAAAAATTATGATCCTTTATGAGTTCATAGGCTGTTTTTAATTATCTTCTACATGATACATTACATTTAGGATTCATCAAGGATGCATGTGTAGACATACAAGTATATAACTTATCAAATGGTACCATTAAAAAGAGAATAAAATTTTTATGATATTCTGTGCCTGTTCTATATACATATAATTATTGCATGTGTAGTATTTATTCAATAAGCAAAATGACGAATCAGTAATAAATGTAAGCTATTATATACTTTGATTTCAATTTTTAATAATCATGTTTTGATGTCATATCATAATAATGTCCGTAAGGTGTACCATAAGTCTTGAATGTTCTATTGGACTCAATAAACTTCATGTCTTATTTCTCCTTCTATTTTCAATATAATTGCACTTGTAAAAGGATATAACTTCAATAAAAGTTAATAAAGCTCAATGTGTAATCAATCTTTTATCATGTTATATTACTATATTAATATCTAATATTTTATACATGTGCTTACATGAAATAATAAATACAAAATATACACATTACATTATAATGCTTATTTCATTGAAAAATTTCTCATTGTGAGCATTTACAAATAAAGAATTGCTTTATAAGTACACAGCAGTGTATTGTTTGAATATAACTTTTGTGTTTTGGGTGGGTAGTTTCAGTCCAACGGATCACAAGCTGGCAACATGCAGTGATGATGGAACTGTTAGAATTTGGGACTTTCTTCGCTGTCACGAAGAACGAATTCTCAGGGGTACATATCACATTTGTGTTCTTAATAATTAATTGATATAAAATTAGAGAAAAATAAATTTTCATTTTATTCTTGATAGATAGGTAATTAAATGTTAAATTAAATATATCAACATTACAACAGAACTTCATTGAGACAGACATTCACATGGTTGTTGTTTAGGTCATGGAGCTGATGTGAAGTGTGTGCACTGGCATCCACAAAAAAGTCTAGTCATCTCTGGAAGCAAAGATAATCAGCAACCAGTCAAGCTGTGGGACCCAAAGACTGGTCAGTCTCTCGCGACTCTTCATGCACACAAGTCAACAGTCATGGATGTTAAATGGAATGAGAACGGAAATTGGTTAGTGACTGCATCGAGGGACCACTTGCTCAAGTTGTTTGATCTTCGAAATTTAAGTCAAGAGGTTCAAACATTTCGTGGTCACAAAAAGGAGGCTTCTAGCGTTGCGTGGCATCCGAGCCACGAGGGTCTATTTTGTAGTGGTGGTAGCGATGGAGCTATTTTGTTCTGGCACGTTGGGTACGTCTTTCGACAATCTTTTTTCATTTTTTAATATTAATTTTTAGTTAAATCATGATTGATTTTTAGAGCCGACAAGGAAGTGGGTGCGATAGAACAAGCTCACGACAGTATCGTCTGGACATTAGCTTGGCATCCGTTAGGACACATTCTGTGTTCTGGTAGTAACGATCATACTTCGAAGTTTTGGACACGAAACAGGCCCGGTGATTTGATGAGAGACAAATATAATCTGAACACTCTACCTGCAGGATCGGCTGGTGTTGACGACCACGAAATTGGTATGAATAATAGAATTAGGAAAATAGAACTGTTTATTACTTTTATGATTTTTTTACAGCCGATGAAGCAGCTGTGATACCTGGTATGGGACCAGAAGACAGAATCAACGCGGATGGCGAACCAGAAGACAAAAGCGGCGGTATTCCAGGCCTGGATTTGGACCATGCTGTAGACGAAGGAAAGAAATTTGCCAACAAAAAGGTTCCATACAGCAAACCAATTCCAAGGAACTTCCAAGCTCAATGGAACGAGATGGAGGCTGAAGATATGGAGCAAGTAGAAGCTTTAAATGCATTTGTGAACCAGTTGATCGAAACCACGCCAGGAGCAGTGCCTCTGAATGAAGTAACACCTAACGGTATTATATTGTACGGGAAAATGATTCCTGTCGAACGTAAGTATCCTCTAATATACAAACGAACAATCTTATACGAGCTTTTACAATTATTTATGATAATGTTACAGCCGGTTCTAAGTTAGCAGAAGCAATCAGTAAAGGAAATGATGCCATAAATAAATTAGTGTTCTCCGGAGAGATAGAGGAGTTGCGCGACGTTGTAGGTCCACCAGACAACATGGACGATTCTGAAGAATTTTTACAAGACGACGGTGAAATAGACTATTCCAAAGTTCCCGATATCGAACTTCCTCCACCTTTACCCAGTTCGAAGTTCGCGCAGAATCCCGAGTTGCTCAAGGCGTTGAATCGAGGTGGTAAGCGGAAATTCGATCAGTTAATCGGCTGGAGCGATGGTGGTGCAAGCGATCGAACATCGAAGATCCACCAACCGGTATTTGGTGGAGTGATGACAGAAGACTCGCAGTCTAGCGATACTGATCTAAGGTACATCGGAACGAAGTCGAATCAGCACTCTAGCGAGAGCAACTCGTTCCATAGTGGTCAAGACGAGGATCTTAGGAAGCTGTCTCACGGTGAGGGCACGAGGAATGTAAATCGTGACGAGGACTTGCGGTTTAATATATCCAGTGGTCCTGGAAGGCCTAGCTCACGTTCAGACTACGATTTGAGGGGTAACTACGCCGATAAAGACTTCAGGAGTTCCCATGTATTCTCCCTAAAGAAGTCTTTAGACAGCGACATCTACGACGACAGAGATCGAGACGGTGGTTCGCGATGGGATGACGAAAAATCGATAAACGATGGTCCCCGGAAAGGGGATGGCGGTTTTTCAGGCAATTTCGATAAGCGTGATATGCCTATGGGTATAGGGTCTGGCATGAGCAACAGCATGGCCCATTTAAGCAACAGCATATCCCACATGTCGAGTCATCATAATATGCAGAATATTAATCCCAATATGCCTCCTCCGATCCCCAGTTTAGTGCCACATCCGAACATGTCCCAGCATCCTATGCAAAATAAACCGTTGCACCCTGGTATGCAAGGAATTGATGGTCCTATGCACATGATGCATCATCCTAACATGCACCCTGGTTTTGGTCCGAATGGACCGCCACCTGGTAACTTTGGACCGAACTTCAGACCACCAAACGGCAACTTCGGACCGAACCAACACTTTCGACCGAGTCCATTGCCCCCATTCGGACCAAATCAAGGACCATTCGGTAATAGTTTTCAAGGTTTGCCGAATTTCCGAGGACCGAATTCTGGTCCGCCAAATTTCGACAGGCCGGGCTTTGGGCCTGGTTTCAGGGGTCAAAACCCCGGTCAAAATCCGCCAAATAGTTTTAACTCTAATTTCGGTAATTTCGGAAATAAGCTTGGACCTAATCGTGGCATGAATCGGGGTCCCAACGACAATAACATGGGAAGAAGCGGGTATAGTAATCGTGGTAGAGGTCGCGACGGTGATCAACCACGGGGCATCCGTGGAAGAGATAATTATTGAAGGATAATTATCACGGGAACGAAAGTGTCTATATGTTGTGTGTACGTTGACAGACTGCCGTTCGTCCTGCACGTGGCAGGTTGTTGTACAGTCGCCGATAAAGGAATTCTACGCGTCAGAACGGTGGTACTCTGTAAAAGCATTGCAGTGTAAAATAACGACCCATATCAGACACGTTGCGAGCCATTTTATACTCTCCGTTGAACAAAAAAAGAAAAAGGAAAACTGGAAGTGGGCGTTAATGCAAGCGTGCTTGGATGAAAGTATATTTTCGTTCTTTTTTTTCTCGAAGGAACTTTATTTGAGGAGAACACAGTGTCCTTTTCCAGGGAAAGCGACTGATTATCCATTAATAGATGGCTAGATTTCTAAATAGTAACGCAAGAGAGATGAAATTGTGTCGGATGCAGGCGCGACCTCTTCTCATCTTGTAATACTTGCGCGCAGATTGTACGAGTGTGATGGAATCGTATAGAGCCGCAGAAATTGTAATATATATATAAGATATAACCAATGACACACCGATATTATTCCGATTAAAAAAAAAAAAAACAGAAAAAAAATTAAAAAAACAACTGTTCACAAGCTGCCTTGCGAAAGAATTTTTTTCTTGTTCCGAATTCGAGAATTGATTGAGCGCGCGGGAAGATAGGGTAGAGAAGCATGTGGAGCATGTTGAACGTTTCGTAATTGTTGCTGGTCGTCGAGAAACTGTGAACCAGAGCAGTTTACCTATCAATTATTAATAAAAATGAAGTAAGACGCAGAATTATTCGATGAAAACTCTGTCCCAGATTTAATTTATAGATATAGGCGCAGGTATATCTTAACTATATATACGTACATATATATATATATAGGTCAAATGTATAATGCATAAATATATATATATATATTTTAATTCTATGTCGAATATTTCACCGTATATCGATTATATTTGAAAATTTCTTTTTTTGAAGCACGATGTGTTATCTACTGCAAATATATCATATCTTTTTTTTTTTGACATTTCGTTCATACCAATCACGTTACGTCCGATGTTTGTTGGCTGTGTTTGGTACTGATTAACCTCGTGTTATGCTCCGTTGACGTAGAATAAAAATTAATACAATGGGCAAAAATGGAAAAAGAGGAAGCGGCAATTTAGGAAAAGCTTTAATCAGGAATCGTTTCGGTCCTTCAAAAAATAGAAAAAATGCAGATTCGTCTATGGTAAGGTAATAGCTGTATTTATAACCTTTTCATTGCAATCCACGTGCAAAGATTCATGCGGTGAACAATCTTTAATATTTTCAAATTGTATCTTTAATTAGCTACATTCCGCTAATTTGAACGATGGTTACGATTGGGGACGTCTTAATCTTCAATCCGTTACGGAAGAAAGTTCTTTTCAAGAGTTTCTTTCCACTGCGGAGTTAGCGGGAACAGAGTTTTACGCTGAAAAATTAAATATCAAATTCGTTAATCCAAATAGCGGTATTGGATTACTTTCGAAAGATGAAAAGGAAAAAATGCTGGAGACACAAAGAAAAAATAAAGCACTTTTAAAAATACCAAGAAGGCCAAAATGGGACAGTTCCACTACAGCTGACGTATTGCAAAGCAATGAAAGAGAAAAATTTTTAGAGTGGAGGCGTTCGCTTTCTGTGTTGCAAGAAGTGGAAGGATTACTGTTGACTCCTTATGAAAGGAATTTAGAGTTTTGGAGACAACTATGGAGAGTAGTGGAACGCAGTGATGTTATTGTACAAATAGTAGATGCAAGGAATCCATTGATCTTTCGTTGTGAGGATTTGGAGGCATATGTTAAAGAAATAGATCCCAAAAAGATGAACATGATTCTGATTAATAAAGCAGATTTCTTAACAGAAGAACAGAGACAAACATGGGCAAAGTATTTTACAGATATTAATTTGAGAGTTGCATTCTTTTCTGCTACATTAGCAGCTGAAAAGCAAAAGATTGAAGACTCTATAGAGGAAGAAAATTCTGAAGGTGAAGAAGATAGCGAAGAAGAGGATAATGATGAAAATAGCAAAAATGATGACAGTGATCAGTCATTGCATAGTTCAGAATATTTTTCAGAAAGTGAATATGAAAGTGCAGATGATGGGAGTAATTTTAACACCAACATGGAATATGTAAATAAAAGTTCTAAAATAGAAAATGAAGAAGAAAAAAATTCTAAAGATAATGAATACAGCTTAGAAGAATTAAAACCTCCAATAGAGGAAATAGATGAACAAATTACAAAGGAGGATGATACAAAGGTGGAAAATTCATCAGAATTATTATCCAGAGATCAATTAGTATCATTTTTTAAAACAGTTTACAAAGGTGAAACATACACAAAAGGGGTTACAACTATTGGATTAGTAGGATATCCAAATGTAGGAAAAAGTTCCACAATTAATGCTCTATTAATGAACAAGAAAGTATCAGTATCTGCAACACCAGGCAAAACAAAGCACTTTCAAACATTGTTCTTGGATAAGGATCTACTTTTATGCGATTGTCCTGGCTTAGTAATGCCTAGTTTTGTTAGTACAAAAGCTGAAATGATTTTAAGTGGAATATTACCAATTGATCAAATGAGGGACCATGTACCTCCAGTTACGTTACTGGGTAGTTTAATACCAAGACATGTTATAGAAGATCTTTATGGTATTATGATACCTCTACCACCAGAAGGAGAAGATCCCGATCGTCCTCCAACAGCGGAAGAAATTTTAAATGCTTATGGATGTATGTATTCGTGTTCATATATTCTTTAGAAAAGCACGCAATAATTTATACGATTTTTAATTTTGCTCTGTTATAGATAATAGAGGTTTCATGACACAGAATGGGCAACCAGATAATGCACGGTCAGCTCGATACCTTTTAAAAGATTACGTAAATGGTAGATTGTTATATTGTGTTGCACCACCAACATTAGAACAAGAGAAGTTTCATATATTCCCTTTGCGGAGAAGAATTGTTTCTATAAATAAACATATACCAGCCAGAACTATTCGCGCCAATAGAGGAAGTAAAGTCACGTCCGAGGACGTGGACAAAGTATTTTTTCAAAACAATTCTCCAAATGTACATGTAAAGGGAGTGATTGGGAAAATGCACGGTTTGTCCCGTTCTGGTTCTAAGTATGTTAACATTATTGTATATTTATTGTTTCATAAAGTCATTCTTGTATAATTATTGACAGTAATCGTTCGTATATAATAATAAGTAATGGAGCGTGTATACGAATTTCGTCTCGATGATGTTTTATAATTATTGTAATTTTTGCCTTTCAGCATTGCAGGATCGGTGAATGGTTCCACACAGAGTTTGTTGCTTGAAGAGAAACCGTGGAAAAAAATCAATAAACATTCAAATAAAAACAAACGCGAGAAAACAAGAAGATTATACGCCCATCTTGATCAACATTAATTTCACGAATATGTATTACTGTATCGTATGAATTGAAGGCCTTTTCACTATATAACAGCGGATCGTATTTTGTAATATACAAATCTCTGAGTTTATAAACGCACCAGAGACTCATATCGATTCTACGTACCATAAATACATTCTAACAATAAAATACATACACATATAAGAATAGTTCACTGTTGTACTTATATGCGTATATATTATAAAATTAAAATTTTCATAATTTATATCCTTTGTTTTGTTTAATCATTCCTAACTCCTCTGATACTAACGTTTCTGAGTCACTCAACGAGAACAACGATCTTGCTTGTGTCTTGCCATGAATTACATATGTAGTGTGAACGTAACGGCAGATCTCTGAAACATATCCCGTAGAAAGCAGTAATTCATTAAACAGGAAGCACGGACCGAATTCCTTTTTGTTGTTAGCGGAATTCGTTCCACATAATCTGACTCAGAGAATGTGGTGGTATATTTATGGTATATAATTTAGTCTGCTTTATAAGTTAAGTCGTTGATGAACACCAGGTTCTTGATACATTACAGTCTTCAATAGAAAAGCACTGTGTGCAAGATAGTTCTTGCAAACTTTGATTCAAATTCGTGAAGTAATTCATCTATATCATTGTCTAAATCCTTGCTATTGGCCAGCTGTAACAATATATATTTCGTTTAACAGGACAGTTATAAATGCAGTATACAAGAAAGTATAATCTTAAATGAATGTAGAAATTACCACAGTGACTAATTCACAAATGAGGAACGATCCAACCGTGGCTTCTTCATGATTATCCTGAATGTCAATATTAATCAAATGCACAGGCTGATTATCCCTTTGAGTTTTATATTCCATGCATTCAATTACTTGATCATACACACGTTCTTCACAAGTGATTAAAATATCAAATTTGTCCTTGGATAATTGAAACCGTTCTGGCTTAGGTTTTATTCTACGGTTTCTGTCTAACATGTGCAATAAACCATTTTGAGTATAGCTAGTGTTACGGTTAAGGAATTCGAGTTTCAATTATTTTATAATCTTTATTGTAATCATTAAAAAGGTAATAATGTAATGAAACAATTAATAAGAAATATTTATCTTGTCGCAAAGTTAATAGACTTCTATGGCTCTGTTCTGCAAAAAGAAAAGAAAAACATTTATTTATTTTTTTAATAAGTAGGATACTATTGCTTGTCTTTCGAAAAAAGATCATTGTAGATTTCTTCATACGAAGTTCCAAAGTCATATACATTAGGACGATCAGGGGCATTTCCAGGAAGCTTAACCTTATCTCCAGTTCCAAAGGATTTTACATTGAAGCCCTTTTTACTGAAAAACAAGAATATAAATTTTATTCAAGATTATCGTCTAGAATAACCAGGCAGTTTACAATCTGATTGCTGGTGGGTTCAATTACCTCAAGAAAGCATGTGCTTCCATGCTTCTATTCATATTACTAGAACATATTACAGCTACGCTGATAGAGTTCGACCCTGACATTGTACCGAATAATTTAACAATTAAAAAAAAAAGTGCTGATATAAAAAAGCGTAGTGTCACTTAACCTTAAGGGTTGTTACGCTGTCTGTCACATCCGGTACATCTGTTAACGCTACATAAAATTTAATACAGAACGCGTTGTTTGTTAGAATGTTTCAGTATAAATATAGGACTCGAATCGTTCGTCGCAGAAGAGTCTGAAAATATCGCCTGATTAAAATATTTACAGCGCGTTCTGCACTTATCGCCTTCTCATAGTAAAATTCGTAATGAGAATTTCCTCTACTCTCTTTTGCTTGGCAGTTTATCGTTGAACAGTGACATCTGCGCTAAAACGAGAAACTCAAGCCTGTGCTCAAGCGTCGTGAGCATCGACAGTCAGTAACGCAACATACGGTTCGTCGGTGCGTTTCTTGGTAAATGGTAATTTTTATCGACCAACGTTTGTGACGTCACAAAGAAACGTCAAACCCGCCAGTTTGACGACTCAAGGAAATTTACACGAATCTAAGGTAAGATTATCCTGCCAAATATTAATATTTCATGGCATCTAAAAAAGTCCTTTATACAAGCTGTATACGAAGTTATTTCTTATGGTATATAACCTAGTTTATCAATGTACAATGTAGAGTATTAGAAGTGAGTTGACGTTCAAGTTAGTTAAGCCTGATATTTACATACGTAGACACGTTCATTCAGTTAATGTATATGATGGTTAATAGATCGTTAATATATCGAAATTGTTGGAAAATGATGGAATATATGGGAGGGAGGGATATTTTGAAAGGGACGATCTCTATAGTCATCGTGTTAAGGTCAGCCTTAATATTTTCCTTTTACGTAGGTTCACGAAACGCGAGACGTCACTTGTAAACAGCTGCCAAGGAGAAAAGTGCGTGTGTGTGTGAAAGAAGACGAAGCAGGAGCAAGTGAATTTTTTTTGGACATTTTTGACCGCGGAACCTGTCTGAGGAGTTTCAAGACAGCGATGCGGTGAGCCAAAAATCAATTAATAAAACAGTAATTATTCGTATAAAAATGTCATCTGTGATATAATTTTACGTCATTACACACACATGCACGCAAACTCGTTTTATCCCGCCTTGATGCGCGCGCAATTATCTTCGATTTATTATCGATTCAAATAGATATTATAATTCTCAAAATGGAGAATTCCGTAGGTTGAAATTTATAATCTACTAATAATTGTTGAATTTTTCATTCAATAAGAGAAAAATAAATATGAGTGAGAAAAGGACAAATAGTCCTGGAGAGTAAGAGTGTCGAACAGATTCACTGTTGTTAAGTTACACAATATCCTACAGCCGTGGATTCATTGCAAAATTGCGTAATAACAAGCGGCGTCGAAAATGAGAACTGCAGGTTTCACGGTTCAAATTAAGACGGAGCTCCTGTCTCGATCTCGACGAGACTTTAATTTCGTGATCGACCGAGCCTTCGATCTCCATTAACTCTCCTTCCAGTCGAATTTCTTTCTATTTACCAACCGCTTAGAGGTTTCGTTTATTTACTTAGGAACAATTAGAGGATCGTTGCTTTCGTCAAGAAATTTCAAGGCTTGTTTTCATTTCCAATAATTTAAGAAAATGAATTTTCTTTCGTTAAAATATTAAAATATTTAAATTAAAACTTCACAAATTCAACTCTTTTCAAATTCAAATTTTCAAATTCAACTCTTTTCAAACTCAAATTTTCAAATTCATGAAAATGAAAATTTTGAATTTTCATGCCTCGAAACGTTAGTTGCATCTCTCGAATGTTCACAAATTGCTTCTTATCAAGGTGCATACATTGTTAGTTCGCTAATTCGCCGATTGAATACGAATCGCAGCGAGAAATTGTCCTTTTAAGAAGCGTCAATTGTTGCGACACAGAAACGGTCTTCAATTTGCATCCGCCTTTAGATTCGTTTCTTCACCGGCCGGCTAGGCTGTCCATCTCGTTGATTGCTGCAACTCTTTTCGTCGTTCGCGTCGTTGGGCAAACTGATCGACGATTGACGAAACCAATTTAGATCCGCGACTCGTCTCTTTGTATCGTTTGTAATGGCCCTCGTTACTCGTACAGTTTGTGCCTTTGCCGTGAAAGAGGCTCGAGATGTGATTCGAATAAAGCAGATTTCGAAAACAATCTCTTTGCACCTTAATTTTAGCTCAATTCAGATAAAACTTAAAATAACATGAAATGTTTCGGAGTAAAATTCAAGTTCTCAATGTTGCCGTGAAATTAAAGAAACTTTTTCATTGTAATTTCTAAACAAAATTACGTATACTTTTGAAAATTAATTTTTCATTAACTAGACGAAATACTTTCGAAACAAAAGATGTTACATTAAAATGAAATCAAATTTTGATTGTAAATTTTAAACAACATTACGTACATTTTTGAAGGTTAATTATCATTTTCTAAATGAAACGTTCCTCGTTCTGTAACTAATATGTTCACAGTGAATGACTATTACTGTTAAGAGTGTTAGAACATTTTGTACAAATGAATACTAATGCTCCTTTGTCTCTGATAAAGACGACATTAATGGTTGTCAGAAGAAGCACAATGTCGACACGCTAGGAATTTTACAAAGACGCCAGTCATGAATTTAAATTGAAAGAAACCCGCGATTGAAACAAAAGAATACACACTTTTCTTGAGTAACTATCAAAACCACATATGTCACTTTTATCACCGAGTGAAATGCAATCATCGAGAATTAAAACGAAATTTCTTCGATAAATTGAACATCTACACTGTATATAGAAATTCCAGTTAACGGCAAAATTGCAAAAACGAAAAATTCTTACGTTCTAGTTATTCTCTCTTTAAAAATATTAAATTTGCACAAAAAGTTCGGTTCGTTATTTCCTCGTTGTGTTCATCCTTTTTGCTCAAGGTTAACGTGCAAGTAAAAAATTTGCAGGTGAAGGTTATGGATTGCGTTCGTGATGTAAGAATGATGTAACTAGAAGAGAGTGCTCCAAGAGTGGAATTTTAAACTTTTTTTTCTCGAGTGAGAGATAAATAACTACCGTTTTAAGCAGCTTGAACTGGTGTGGCAACAATTCGATCACCTTGAACTCGCTCGATCCCTTTTCAGATCATTTCCAATTCGCACGGTTCCTCTGAAATTAGTTTAAAATCGCTCGAACCCACTTCAGTCAGCTTTGATAATTCATGGTTCCGGTCGGAATTGCTTGAAATCGCACGGTTCCAATTCATTTGCTCCTGGTTTGATCCGCTTCAACACGCTTCATTCCACTCTGATCAGCTCAAATTAATTCGAATTGATTCATCTTCGAATGATTCATCGTTAATTAACTCTAATGTAAGTACTTCATTTCGTTCCAATTAAGTCCTAAATTGTGTGGTTCAGGTTCGATTAATTTCTGATTGGTGCCACTCTGATCAGCTTGAAATCTCCAAGATTTACTTCTAATAACTCTGATACGCTTGATTCCGCACAAATTGACGAATTTCCTTAAGACCTTTTCAACTTTCGTCTCTTGCAATTCTTACAATTCTTCTCTGGTTTCGATTAACTACAATCCTCTTTAATGTTCCTCTAATCTACCTCGTTGTTGATGAATTCCCTCAGAAACTTTTCAACCTTCATCTCTTGCAATTCTTTCAATTCTTCTTCCACTTCTTCCATTATTCTCCAGCTTCAAATAACTAAAATTCTCAAATTTCCCTCTAATCCACTTCAACATCGATGAATTCCCTCAGAAACTTTTCAACCTTCATCTCTTGCAATTCTTTCAATTCTTCTTCCACTTCTTCCATTTCTTCCATTATTCTCCAGCTCCAAATAATTAAAATTCTCAAATTTCCCTCTAATCCACTTCAACATCGATGAATTCCCTCAGAAACTTTTTAACCTTCGTCTCTTGCAATTCTTTCAATTCTTCTTCCACTTCTTTCATTTCTTCCATTATTCTTCAGCTCCAAATAACTAAAATTCTCAAATTTCCCTCTAATCCACTTCAACATCGATGAATTCCCTCAGAAACTTTTTAACCTTCGTCTCTTGCAATTCTTTCAATTCTTCTTCCACTTCTTCCATTTCTTCCATTATTCTCCAGCTCCAAATAACTAAAATTCTCAAATTTCCCTCTAATCTACTTCAACATCGATGAATTCCCTCAGAAACTTTTTAACCTTCATCTCTTGCAATTCTTTCAATTCTTCTTCCACTTCTTCCATTATTCTCCAGCTCCAAATAACTAAAATTCTCAAATTTCCCTCTAATCCACTTCAACATCGATGAATTCCCTCAGAAACTTTTCAACTTTCGTCTCTTGCAATTCTTTCAATTCCTGTTCCACCTTTTCCATTCTTCTCCAGCTTCAATTAACAAGAATACACTCTAATTTCTTTCTAATCCACTTCAACGTCGATGAATTCCCTCAGAACCTTTCCACATATTTTTAAATTCTTACAATTTCTCCTGCACACCTTTTACACGAAGTCCACTCTATTAATAAACAAATCCTGCAGCCTTCGTTGCGTCTTATCATTCCATCGTGGAGAGGAAACGGCGTCACCTCGTTCCCGTGCATTATTACCTAGCGCACGTTGCCCGTCGACGCGGTTATCGCGTATCCTTGTCAATTATTCCGCGTGTGTACGCAAAGACGGATGTCCTTTAACTTATGGATATTGATGAGGGACGTTCCAGTAGCGTGAGCCATCCCGTCGTCTGCATAAAATGGCCGCCAGGACGTCATACGCGACGTTGCAGCCACCTGTTAAATTATCGTATGAATTATGGGCCAGCTCACTGCACGAATATCAATCGTTTCAACCTAAGTATTATACCTACGTTCAACAGCCTCGTGTCTCTCTCTTCCTCTTCTTTTTTTCACCTTCTTTTCGTTTTTTTCTTTAACACGGTGCGGCCAAGTATGGTGTAATAGCATTTGCGAAACAACTCTGTCACGCAACTCGATCGCGCGTCTTGACGTTGCAGAAAAATCCTTCACATGATTTCGAGATACTTGAATTACTGGCCGCTGACAATTAGGCTCTTCGAATGGCCGGCTGCCAACGTTTCGAAGAAACTCGCCTTGGACGAGACGCAGCGCCGCTTTTAATCAGTTTCATCTAAAGGGTATCCATTGTAATGCGTTTACACGTCGCGATTCCAATGTTCTTGGACTGATTTCCTTATCGAGACGTTGGCACTGCCTGTTCTCGGTGAATAATTGAAATAGCGGGTACAGTACCCAAGAGTTGGTGAATTATTGGGAGTTTCGTGGAATAAATGGAAAATGAAATGGAAAATTGCGACCTTCTGTATTAAAATAACGTCTTTCTTTTTCAGTTAGTTCTATAGAGTTGTATGAAGGGTTGAAGGGTTAGACATTTCGTTGGACCTTCGCAGACGAAACGATTCGTTTGAATGTTGGGAATCGAGCCGACAGATCTTCGATGTTCGCATACCGATCGAGGACAAATCGTGATGCGAATCGAATAGTTCACTTAACGATATTTACTGGCTGGTTTCACGCTTTCACGTGATACGAGTGGGCATCTTTCGATCGAACGGAGAATAAGGCGCGTTTCTTGGCGCGGAACTCGCGAGAACCTCGCAGCTCACCACCGCCAACTTCCGCCACTTTCATCGCGTGTGCCGGATGAACGCGCGCCTCCAACGACCCTGGCGTTGTGGAAATGCTCGCCTAATGAATTCTGTTCTGCCTGAAACTCATCTTTCTGCGCGTTGTATAATACGTGCACTTGTGACGGTATTTTTTAAAAATTTGTATCTGGATTCTCTTTTCTGTGCTTGTGAATATTTAAAAAAAAAGAATTTATTTCTGGATTCTCTTATCTACACTTGTGAATATTTTTAAGAATCTTTTCTGTAGATTCTCTTTCCTACACTTGTCAATTACTTAAAAAAAATTTATTTCTGAATTTTCTTTCCTGCACTCGAAATTTGAAATTTTAATTTCAAAAATTTGAATTTAAGAAGAATTTACTTTTGGATTCTCTTTTCTACACTTGAGAATATTTTTAAAACAATTTATTTCTCAATTTTCTTTTCTGCATGTGAAATTTGAAATTTAAATTTAAAAAAAGTTCATCTTTCGATTCCCTTTTCTGCATTTGAGGATATTTAAAAATATTTCTTTCTGGATTATCTTCTCTGCGTTTGAGGATATTTAAAAAGAATTTCATAATCGCTGATAGTCCATAGCGTTCAAGTGATAAACGATGTAAGTGTCAAAATTAGCAAACACATGTTTCCTTCTTTATACTGAAAATCTTCACTTCTGGTGGTTTTTGCTCTATGTCGTTTACCGTTTCAATCCTTCAATTGTTAGACGCAGTAAGACACGCTTGAAAGATGATAAACGGCGTGAAAAAGAAAGAGGAAAGAAAAAAATGACGGTCACGAGTTCAGGAAGTTCGTCTATGTACACGCGACATTCACAACCTTGATAGGGCATTGCCCCAGCATCTCGCAGAGACAGACGAGAACGTGCCTCGCTGGATCTCCAGGAGTCAAGAGAATTCTCGGCCTAGAAAGTGGAAAAATATCGTTTACAACGCGATACACGCGTCGTTGTAAACGTTCCTCGTCGCCTCTATCGAAATTTCCATCGACATTCACGCGGTGTCTAGCAGCTAGTGTCTCTTTCGCAGCTGAGAAGATAATAAAGATCTGTACAACGATATACACGACACGTGTATGATGTAACAGCGAGCGGTGATACGTTGTTAATTGAAAGCGAAGCTTTTCTTTCGATTTTCTTTTCATCTGAACGAGTGATAAGGTTTCTAATGCGAATTAGAATTTACGTAGGAATTTCGAACTTTTTTTTAAAACTTCTTTATTGTAATACTGTGCCGAACACTTGATACTTTTGAAATTCTTGCGTAGGAAAGAATTGAGTCTCTCCTGGTTTTTCAGAGCCACCAGGTATATCAACAACTGGTTCTTTAAGAGGACACTTTGGAGAACACTCGACATTTTTGGAATTCTCGTGCAAGAAAATTTAAGTCTCTCCTGGTTTTTCAGAGTCACCCTGTATATCAATAATTTGGTTCTACAAAATGGTGTGTTTTAGTAATCCTCAATTTTCCTAGTCCTTAGATGCCAGAATGAACGCACTTTCTCGAATTCTTTCATAAAAATTTCAAATACCTAAATTCAGTGAAATTTGTTTTTCTTTTTTAGAGATATTGACTTCGAAACGAAAGTCAAGGAAAAATTGCTCAGATTTCAAAAAGATTTCGATAATTTCAAATTCTAATATTATTATTTCTCGCAGCAAGTGTATCAAACGAATATTCTAAAAATCGAATTCTGTCCTTTATTTTTCTACAGATAGAAATGCTCACCATTTCATTTCATTTTCAAACACACTGTTTGCTACTTCGTTTGATCGATAACATCAGAAATCTCACGATAATATTTCATCGACTAGCAACTCTCCAAGTAACGAACAGAAAATTACTTTAGAATGTTCATTCCGTTAGAATGTTCTATTCGTTCGTATACAGCTTCTTCCCACAAATAGCTGTACGGGATTATCGGAAGCAGAAAACGATTCTCCGATTCTCTGCACCCGCGGTCCTTATCTCCTCGTTCTGCTATCTCTTTAACCAGTCACGAGACAGTTGTATGCTTCGAAGGAAGCGTGGAAGAAAGTCTAAAAATATTAGAAGGGAGATGATTGCCACGGAGAAGATGGACAAGTCAGGAAGCGTTAAACCGATGCTCCGGCGTATTGCTTTCTCTGAAAGACCTTTCCTCGACGCGTGAAAGCGAGGACTGCCCTTAGAATTCCTTTCTTGTCGCTCTCGATTTCGATCATCGAGTTCTGTCGTCGACGCATTAACAAAGATATACTCTATTGATGATTATCGTGACTTAGTTATGATAATGTTTAAAAAATTAGTACTTTAGTATATTTAATATTTGAAAATTAATATTTTATTATTTTATT
>NW_017100188.1:517276-561473 GCF_001263275.1 Habropoda laboriosa | reverse complement strand
ATTTTATTTTATTTAATATTTTTCCAATATTTTCATTTCCTACATTTCACAATATATTATTGAATTCAATTTTGGACAAATTCCAAATATTCAACTAATACTGAATTGTTAGAAGCAGCTTTAATCTAACAAGTAGAATTTCAGAATTTCACATGGTTTCACATTAGAGACTGCATATGTATGTACATATTACACAGGGTGTCCCGTAACTGGTGGTACAAGCGAGCAGGTTGTGATTCTACGTGAAAAACTGAATCGAAAATGTGGAATAAAATTTTTTCATACGAGGTTTTATTTCCGAGAAAATTGAATTTAAATATTCACTCCAAACTGTTGCTTCTGCTCGTACTTTTACGTTGATAAACACAGTGGTAATGTAATATTTCGCAAAGAAATAGTCTACGCAGAAGATCATCCGACTCTCTCCGATTAAAAAAGCCAGGATTTATGCGCGTTAACACGGACGTCACACTTTCGACAATTCGTTTAGTAATGTAAATTTAAATTTAGAAAATCGTCAATAAATGGATCATCGATACTTATCGTTACGACATTGGTATCGTTTATTAGTACAAATACAAAGCAGAGGGATAATTTAATGCACGCGCACTCGACGAATTTTTAAACTCAATCTTCTCGAAAATAAACAATCTGCTCGCTCGTTTGTACCACCAGTTACGGGACACCTTGTATGAAAAATTACTTTTCTGACCAGTTTACGGTGCGAGAGGCATTCACCTTCTGCCTTGACAGTTTTTTCCGCGTCTTCTTAGCAACAAAGGAGATAATGAAGCGTGCCGTTTCTGGTAGACCACCTTGTATAATGGGCTACAGAGTACTCGAAGCGTGCTGTAACATTTCAATGCCCCTCTCTTCACCTCATATTCTTCGGAACTGTTAAAAGATCGCTCGTTTGAGTGATTGTCCCATTCAACAGAAGCTGTTCACACCGACCACTCTGTATTGTGGCCATTTTTAACAAAGTATCAACGCTTTTCAAATTTTCGTCCGACAGTTTTTCATTGTCTTTCAGGCTGATTTTCATGGAGTGTTGTTTCGATCCTTAACGTCTTCACAACTATTGTTTTTTAATATTACATCATCACGCTATAGTATCGTGAATTTTTGGTTAATTTCTACTCGAAAAATTAACAAGCACTATTTTGCAACGTTTCATAATAAATTTTGCAATATCGTGATACCTATTATTTCGGAATAGTTGTCATTTACGAATTATTATTATTAACCTAGCTGCATTTTATTCGAAAATTGAGTTACGCTCTTTCTTTATTTTATTGGAGCCACAGGAATCTATTTAATCATAAATAAAAAGGATTTAATTGCTCCGACTATTTCAGATTCATCCTCTGAAAGTTACGACGATTAATTCTTTTACACCCTGTAGAATGTTGTTTTATACGCGACCGCTAATGCTTTTTTTCTGCTGTAAAATTGCAACAGGGGACATAGGTCAGTTTGGCTCGGATTTATAAAATTATTAATCTATGTACAATTAAATTGCATTTAAGCGAGCGCGAGTCATGAATGAGATCGTGCGAGTTAGAGATGCGACTAAATATGTAGATGGGAAGATTTATGAGTAAGACCGAGAGTATTTTAAATATTTCAATAAAATTCATTTGAAATATTCCTACACTTACAGTCTTACAATTTCTTTTAATCAATTTCTGAACGATAGTTTTTCACAATTTTCACCTAATTTTTATCAATTTTTCCTCACACGATTCTTCAGATATTCGTCTTATCTTATTTTGCAATTTCACCCGAAAAAGTCTTAATTTACATATTTCAATGTCTGTTTCATTGCAAAAATATTTCTTACAATTTTTCACCGAATTTCACTCACAATTTTCATCTAATTTGTATCAATCTTTCCTCCCATAATTCCTCAGATATTTATCCTCTTTTAAATCGCAATTTCACCCGGAAAAATCTTTTCTAAAATTTTATCAAGAAACAGATCGAGAAACGCGATATTTCGTTTTCGTGATAACGTGTTCGTACGCGGCGCGATAATCTCTCCGGTACGAAACAGAACTCCAGAGATAAACTCGCGATGATTAACCCTTCGACGTCCGCAGTCACGTATACGTGACTTCATTTTTCTTTTTTCTTTTTTTTGGCTGTAAAACGTAACATAAATGAATTGTATTCGATGTATTTTTTTTTTTCAAAAAATGACTCTAAAACTCTAAAAGACTGACAAGGGAACTTCGGTAACCCGAAAATTTCGGTTTGTTTGAAACTTTGCAGGTTTGCAGGGGCCTCGAGAGAAGCATGGGTCAATTTTGTTTTTGGTCCTTTTTCGGTTCTACAGGGTGAGAACAGCCCTTGAATGAAGATAAGTGTTACCCTATTTCCCTGTACATCTCTAAAACTATAGTGTATATAAAAAAATGTTTATAATAAAAATTTAACGGCTTGCTATGCCTTATAAAAGACGATGCTATTAAATTAATTAAATCTAGGCGAGAGTCGCCGGTGGCAGCGACGAGTTTTCCAGCGAAACGTGCGAACGTCAGTGTTAACGCGATCCGTACATGCACTCTTGACATTAAGCTGGCGTTACTCGCAGAGCTACCGCAAAATTATACCATCTGCTGTTTCTATTCAGCTTCGTGTTTTCGTGGCCGCTTTCCAAGCGTCTGTTCTCTCCACGCAGACGCGTTGTTCGCCACTCAATTTCGACAATGTCGGAACACAGTGTACGAATTTAACTTGAGACTTCGAAGTCTCGATGTTTGTTTGAGCTACGTGCTTCTTTTTAGTCGTGTTTTTTTCATTTCGGAATATTTACACTTTTGACTAACTTTTGGTATATTTTCAAAAATCATTTTGGTTAGGTCAAGTGTAGCACATTTGTAGGAACCGACGATGGAAAAATATTGAGGGACCCCAAACGGGAATCGAACCCGGGACCTTCGGCTTACCAAGTCGAGGCTTTGCACGCTACGCCAATCATTATTATCTTTATTAACTTTATTATTTACTTAAATGTAGTACATATTGTAATTAATTATGTTATATACAATATTTATCTTGGGTCTAGTGGTGCGCTGCCTGCCCGGAGGCATCTGGCGCTAGGCGGGGGGTTTGTCTGTGCTTTTCAGGGCATGATGTTCTTTTTGATTAGTGTGCAGTGTGTGGAAGGGGAAAATTTACTATATAAAAACCCATTAGCGCTACGCCAACCACTCCCTCTTTATTCTCCCTTGCCGGTTTCCTATTTGAGTATGGAGGCCCCGATACTGCACATTGTATCTAGATCTTTTTTTAGACGTTCAATAAACTAACAGGTATATTAATGTACACACTATGTCCGGTCTATCTCGGAACAGTGAAATATCTCGAAAACTACGAATGATAGAAAAAAATATTTCAGACGATAGTTGTAGGGTACCTATAGAGGGCTATATATGTACTGTTGTGCTATTTGTTTGACCCTGCAATAACCTTGAAAAGACTTGAAAAGGTCACGTGTAAGTTTTCAAATGGAAATGTATATTTTTGAGTATGTATTCTTGTAGCTGATATCGAGACGTTTTCAAAACACTGCATATTTGTGGTTTTTGCGTAAATTGTTATCGAGATGTCGGCCTCCAAGTTTTACACAAAAGGTAGAAATACTATATTTCACATAGTGTGTATGCACACTAAAAGTTTAGGATCACTGTGCGTTGCATGTTACACAAAATGTTCCAGAAAAGAGATAGCAATTTTGAGAATCTTTTAGGAAATGACGTAATTGATCTCCGTAACATCAATTTCGAGTCTACAAAGAATTAGTGGCAGATTTAATATCAATGCAAATTACCAGTTGATTTGAAATTTGTGACCGGTAGTGTACATAAAATTACCTTTAAAAAATGGGTGGAGGCGTTGTAGACCTAAAAAATCACACGTACTGTAATTTTCACCGTTTATACACAGATTCGTTCAGCACAAGAGATTAAAAAAGGAAAGACACTTACAAGGGAACATGCCGAAGTGATTAATCACAGATTTTTATGAAACTTTGTTAATATAGTAGTTCTCACAGAAATATCCGACACGTATATTTTGTATCGGCACTTATCCACAGTGAAGCGGTGAAAATCGCCCTTAAAGTTGGATGTACATAGTGTCTAAAAGTATTTAATTCAATATCTCGAAAACTATCCGAGATAAAGGAATAACGTAAATTGACGAATTTTGTATTATTCAACAACATCATTTATACGCGTCATTTTTTCTCTGAGGCACACATAAATTCATTCAGCACAAAAAGAATTAGAAGAAGAAAGATACTTAGGAAACCTCTGACCTCGATACCTTCCTACGCGAAGACCATTCTAAACAAGCAATTCCTCTGAAAAAGGCATTTTCACCATAAAAGGTATTCCAATCGGTCGTTGCAGGTGTTTTCGTCGCGTCAATCAGGTGACAGAAAGACAAATCGCCTAGTGGATCGTTTAACCTCCTCTGTCGCCATTTTTTTCTTCTTTCTCCCATTCCCATTCGAACACCATTCATTCGCATGATTCAGCGATGCTCTCTGTTCTAAACTATTCAACACCTTACTTAGCCCTAATCGATATGTGCCAAGAATATTCGATGCTCGACAAATCCGATCGTTATTATCAACGATTATACTTTTTGCCACAATTTTTCGACACGTTTTTTCGTCTCAATTTTACAGATAAATCGTTCAGAATGGTAATCTAATGGTAATTTTTTTTCGTTCAGAGGGCCAAGAATATCGTGAAATAATCGAATTTCGAGCACGTTCGAAACGAGTGACGATTCGTCGCCGTGCTGCCTTAAGCGACGTGAAAATTGTTTCGTTACGAAACGGAGAGAAGATGAGTAAGATTGTTCTGCACGGCTTTTTACGGTGTTCTTCAACGGGTATTGGGACGAATTGCGTAATTCGAGCGTTCTCAGATGTTCTGAAGAGGCCACGAGAAATCTGCCTGGCCAGCTGCCTTTGACACGTCCGCGATTCGCGCGTGATTCGACTGAGGAACACCGCGAAACTCGTCTTAGATATCGTTCGTGCCTTTTTCTGCCGCTTCGACTTGTCAATGCTAGGCTTGGTTTCACTTGCCCGAGCGAACGCTTTGATTTTTAATCGAATTCTAGGTAAAACGTGTGGATTTTGGAAGCTTGAATGCGATAGGAGATTTTATCTATGAAAACATTGACCTGTTTTTGTATTGGAATTATTTGGGAGGGGGGGTTAGCAGAGGTTTGTGTTGAAAATGGGGATTTTAAGTTTTACGTAGGCTGTGATTTCTTTGAATGTGAAATATTGCAAATATGAGATAATAGGTTGTTACAATTGCTTAGGTTCTTTTTATTAGAGAATTATCAAGTTCGTGGAGTTTTTCTTCTGAAATTTGGTATTTTAATTTTTCAATTTTGAATTTCTCTTATCCTTAAATCCGTTAATGAAATTTCAGTGTTTTGAGGCTTTGAAACAATGCAAACAGAAAGTATGAATTTCAAATTCTCAAAGTCCCATAAAAATTCAACGAGATTTCGGTGATTTTAGACTTTGAAACATTGGAAACGAAAAGTAAAAATTCTAAATTCCCAAAGTGTCATAAAAATTCATCGCGATTTGAGTGCTTCGAGACTTTGAAACACTGCAAACAAAAAGTATGAATTTCAAATTCTCAAAGTGCCATAAAAATTCAACGAGATTTCAGTGATTTTAGACTTTGAAACATTGGAAACGAAAAGTAAAAATTCTAAATTCCCAAAGTGTCATAAAAATTCATCGCGATTTGAGACTTTGAAACAATGCAAACAAAAAGTATGAATTTCAAATTCTCAAAGAGCCATAAAAATTCAACGAGATTTCAGTGATTTGAGACTTTGAAACAATGCAAACGAAAAGTAAAAATTCTAAATTCCCAAAGTGTCATAAAAATTCATCGCGATTTGAGACTTTGAAACAATGCAAACAGAAAGTATGAATTCTAAATTCTCAAAGTCCCATAAAAATTCAACGAGATTTCAGTGATCTGAGACTTTGAAACAATGCAAACGAAAAGTAAAAATTCTAAATTCCCAAAGTGTCATAAAAATTTATCGCGATTTGAGACTTTGAAACACTGCAAACAAAAAGTATGAATTTCAAATTCTCAAAGTTCCATAAAAATTCAACGAAATTTCAGTGACACGAAGCTTTGAAATATACAGACAACAAAAATTCTAAATTCTGAAAGTCAGGAATCCACGAATCCTGTTGCAGAGTCTTTCCTTTATTGGCAATATACATCGTTATCGTTCGCAACGTTCATGAACATCAATCTGCAGGCTTGCATCATGAAGTGATTAACATAACGAATGCAAAGAAGTTTAAAGGGGGGTTTCAATTAAACAGCAATCATCAATTTCCGGCAATTGTAACGAGATAAATCAACAGATGATCGTGCACGTGAAATTTCTGTCATTACGTGGCTCACGGAGGATGCAAAATTATGTAACGGAACCATGTTATTGACTGCAATTATCGCATTACGTTGCATAACCTCGCTACTCCGCTTTAAAGTAATCTTTGTGCTTCTATATGCTCAGCTAATCTTTTTCAATCATTCCTACGTGTATGCAAAAGAAACCATTCTTCTTCTTCTTCTTCGAGATTATCCTTGGAATCGTAGAACACTTTGATCTCAACATTTACGAAACATTTTTATAAGCGTTCAGGACACGACGATTCATTCACACGTGAATTTAGAATCGTAAAATTTACATTTTTTCAATCTTTTAAATCTTAGCATTTGTGTAATATTTTTATCGACAGTTTTTATCGTGCTTTCAAAATTCGTCGATAAAAAATCGTTTCGTTGAAAAGTCAAGTTTTGACTCATCCACGAGACACTCGAGTCGTGTGAATTCGATGTTCAACATCATTCATATATCCATATTGGTGTAGTGGAAGATTAAATTCGAGTTCTACGATGCATAATAATGAATCGCGAGGTCTGTCAGATAGGCTACATTGTGTCAAAACTTCAACGTAGCGTCTTTCGTTTGAACTTTAAGATGCTTACTCATTCATACCTATAAATGAAAGTTGCTATCGAATTCCTTACGTGATTTCTCAATCTTCGCATCTTCTTTTTTTCAATTTTTACACGACAATGAAGCATCTTTCACTTAAATTTCGGATTCATTTATTCGTTTATTTGTAAGCGCCGATACTTTTAGCCTCGGTTATTCACTATTCCAGTACAGCATTGAATAAAAAATCAAAAAATCAAAATATTATGTACGATTTGTATTTGGTAATCGGCAGTTTTAAACTGAAGCTGAAGTTAAAGCAAAAATATAAATTTAATAGGTATATAATTCTTCTTTTGTCGAAAAGAAAATACAATTGTACGAATAATGTTTATTTATTAAAACAATTTGTTTTATTTGTGAAATCAATCGAAAGCACAATCCCATCTCTTTTCGTTTTAAAGTTATAACCATCTTAGCAACTTACCTCCGTAACTTACTATCTCCAACTTTTACAGTGATTATCATCCCTTCATTGAGGACGATAGCCGATATAAACATATACGTATGCGTCCAACATTTTTCTAGAGAATTATTACACATGCACCAAAGTTTCATCAAAATCGATGATAATCACCTCGGGACGTTTCCTTGTTAGATTAACAACAGAACATTTTCGTTCAGCTGTTAACAACGGAACCGAGTGTACCTGTTGATTATCGCGAGATCTGCCGAGTGTCCGTGTAAATTTTGGTCCGGTGGCGAGAACGAAGCAGGATGCGCGGAGTCGTCCATGCGTGGCCGCGAATTACCGGTTCTAGCCAGGATTTCGCTCGTGGTTCGCGCGAGCTGTTTCCGTGCTTTTTACCATACGTTCGTACGGTATATTGCATTAAAATCAAAAACGTCACCGACGATCCACCGGTTTGGTTGTTCGCCACCTTCCCCCTTGCCCGGTACACGATGAAGTTGCATAACGGAATTACGCCGGTCGTGGATACGATTACCAGAAACAAGTAGAACATCCGGATGAAGTTTTTGCACGGGTGTGAGTTCCCGTATCCGTGTGTCGGTTCTTTTTAATCGTTATTAGCCCGTTATTACCGTAGCTCCATCCGCGTCGAACCGTCCACGTTAAACACCGTAATTCTGTTATCTAATATTCGTGGCGAGCGCCGACGAGGTGATACGCGTTAACGAGCCAGTAGCCGGAACCGTTAGGAGCTCTCCTTGGAATTTTTCGATCTTCCGGAATCGAGGCTGCTTTCGTAATGTGTTTAGCCTCTGGTCATACTCACGGTGGATATAATTGAGGGAGAAATGGGGGATAATAGGGGATCCAAGGGTTTTACGGTGGTTTACGAAAGTGAGATTAGGGTAGATGATGGTTTGCGAGGGCAAAGTTGGGTTTCGAATAGAATGTAAAATATTGCAATTTTTTCTCTTCATTCTTTTTACGATCTTTCTGTTTCATATGAACGATAGGGGATTGATGGTTAGGTTAGGTTAGGATAGATGATCGTTTGTGAGGATAAAGTTAAGTTTAGAAATAAAATTGAAATATTGCAATTTTTCCTCTTCATTCTTTTTACAATATAATGGCGGGAAACTTGAAATAATGGGGGATAACGCGGGATTAAAGGATTCTATGGAAATTTGCATGGCGTATGGGAAAGTATGTTGAAGGACAAAATAAAACACACAAAAAAAAAAAAACAATAAAATAAAAAAGGAATATAGGTTAAGATGACAAGAAGAGTTTAAAGTAGCATACAGAAACCAAGAAACAGTTCTAGAATGTATAAGAAAAATTAGAAACGTTCTCAGAGAACATGAGGAGAGGAAGAGATGAAACTAATTTTCATCGAGAACTAAGGGAAACCAAAATGTAAATACGCGTACCATCGACGACAGCAGCATGTGAAGGACGACGGGAAAGTACAGTAGACACCGAGGATCGTGGTGAAAGAGAAAGGCTGTATGGGAAAGGATGTATAGCAGAACGAGTGGCAACCGACGTCTCTTCACGGTGCATCAGCATAGTAACCTTTCGTCGTTACGAAACGCTTTAATACTCGAGGTTAAGCGTAGACCAGTGTCGATACCGATTCCGCTATCTCAGTCGTCGTTTAGCTTGCGAAACGCACGCGAGCCTTCTTCTTCTTCTTCGTAATTTACTCGTAATTACTTAAATTCGACGTCTCTGACATGCAACGCTTCGTTTCACGTCGTCGAACATCGTGGAGTTGGAATTTCGATCGAACACTGCTTAAATACGTTCACTGCCCTCTCAACTTAATGTTCCGAACCAAATTTCACCTAATTAACAAAGCGAAGAAATAACGAAAAATTTTCATTTTTCAAGAACTCTCAGATATCACATAAATATTCGAATCCAGTCACTTTTATTTAACCCTTTCGTGACCAGTGGAACACATGTATATCCCACGTGAGTAGCTGTACAAAAATTCATCTCAATTTAGTATCTATCCATTACAGATGCGATAATCGGTAGGTAAGTAAGAAATTCGAAAGGGTTAAATCTTCTACCTAAACTCTTACTCTAATCTTAATTTATAATTCTCTTCGGTTAAATTGACAAAGGCAAGCTAATCTGTCATTTCTCTTTCGATGATTAACCCTTTGGCTACTTTTCACGAGTCACGATGCACATATTTCTTTCAAAGTGAACAGTGATTCATCCTTTACTTCGAAGCACTATTGAGCAATTTTATGTTTGCATAAACTTATTCCCAATCTTGATTAAGTTTCACTAGACTAATTTCAATTTGAGTGGAATTATTTGAGACTTCCGGGTGTAAGCCGTGTCCAAGACGCACGCTATTATCAGTACGTCTCCAGACCCTGATGAAGCTAGCTGCAATGCTGACGAAACGTCGGAATGTAAATTCTTTTGGACACGGCTTACACCCGGAAGCCTCAAATAATTCCACTCATATCAATCCGGGCCGTGAAAGTCTCAAAACTCTAATTTCAATTTGTACATTTCTTCGAATTAAATCGGTAAGCAAAGGGTTAAAGTGAAGTTAACTTTGTACTCGTACTCCGTGGACAGTGAACCTGTTAACCATGAATCAATCACATGCTACCACGTCACACTAAAGTATGACTGGCTCGTTTCTTTCTCTCCCTGTTCATTTCTTTTTCTCGTTTAAGTTGCAAGGAGTTTTTCTTATCGTGGCCTTCGTTGTAGGACAAGTTTCAGAACCGTTTAGGCGAGACGAATCGAATCGATGAGTAGAAATTATCGAGGCGTTCGTATCTTTCAATGGATTCACGAATCGTATCACGGTATGGTGTTTTATAACCAAAGAATTCCACCAGTTGTCGAGACAGAAGTTGTTTTTGAGTTTTTCAAGTTGTTTAAGCTATCTGTTAACACGTTCACTTCTCTGTTAACACAACGTACCTTTAATATTTGGTTATGTTCACATACTTGTTCACAAAATGTTTAATGCTGAATAAATTAGGGAAAAGAGAAAGTGTCTACATGCGAGGAGACTTAATACTCTGTTTCAAACATACATAATCGTTCGTAAGTTTAATTAGAAACGTAGGATTGTATTGAATATTTAAAATCTTTTGAGGTTAGGTTAGGTATATTCAGTACTCGCAAGTAGTTTGCTAGTAAAAAAAGGATTGTCCATTCGTAGAAGTTAAAAGTTTTAAATAACCTACTTCTTGTATTTAAAATGTTTTACGAAACAGTTCAATTAACACCTATCTTCATTTTCCCACAGGAAGATAAAAATGGTAAAAAACTCGCGGGAATAATTTGCAATATTTCCAATCCAATTTTGTCCTCACAAACCATCGTTTATACAACAGCAAATAACTATGCTGTCTTTCACCACGTTCAATCCTCCAATCTCTCTAAAATAATCGTTATTCCACATTCTCCAAGGACATTGGCCCCTAACCAAAGCTGTAATTCATCAAATCCGTCATATTCACTCATGACTTGTTGATTTTCGCAGTTAACGATATCGATAAATCAATTCTACTGGTAAATCTCGATTCTCTGGTGAAAACTCAAGAGTCAATGTCTTCGTTCAGCAACGCAGGCTCGTTGGCCAAGGGTACATTTCCATTTTGATGGGCGATTGGTGCAGCTGGAACGCGCGTACTACACGGGACCCGTTAGATCGTTACGCAAACAAGATCGTTCCAGACGATCAGGACTCTCGTGGTAGTTGGATGGAATTTCCTAGACGATGTTCGATTTCGCGATGAACTTCACGTAGGAAGAGGTACGAAAGAAAGTGACTAAGATTGGGTTTTTAACGATCGCCTGTAGATCGTACGATCCATTCGAGGCCGGAGGAGATTTAGTATAGTTACTGGAGAAGTGTGTGATTTTGAACGAATTTCGAATTCTTGATTGAAAGAACTGTTAAATTTTTTGAGGAATTTTTAAGTCCTGTTTAAAATTTCTGAAATTTCAAACTGTACGGTGTTTTAGTATAGGTGCATACTTAGAGAAGTGAGTAATTTTGAATGTTTACAAATTTTGGATCGAAAGAATTTTCAAATTCCAAATTCTACGTTCGAGAATGTTTCAGGTTCCAAATTCTACGTTCGAGAAAGTTTCAAATTTCACTTAAAAAATGTTTAAGTTTCGAAACTTGCGGAGTTTCGGTGTAGTTGCTTGCAAAGTGAGTAATTTTGAATTTGGAATAAATTTCAAATTCTGGATTGGAAGAATTTTAAAAATTCCAAATTTCAGACTTGAAAGATTTCCTAATTCTACCTTGAAAACCTCAAGCTTTATACTTCCTCAGAATTCTCCTAAATCGGAGATTTCCATTTCTGCTCTCCCAAAAATTAAATCGCCGCACTCCATTGTCCCTTTCAACTTTCCTCTTTTTTCACACAATACTCGTTCGTATAAATAAAAAATTTCTCATCGCTTGCATTGTCCATAAGAGAGACTACGTAAATCCATTCAGCAATTACGCAATATTTACACAAGCTTTTACACCAATTGCCACTTAAATCCTCGCAATTTTTCACTCACTCGATAAACTCGAAAGCAAAGTGTACCCATCTTTCTTCGCGAGCAACCGCCAAACATTGTACCACAAGCTTCTTCTCGTCGTTCGCTGATTGGTATTCAGCACACTGTCAGTTTGAACGCGACACAGTCGACATTACCATTATTTTACGAAGGTATTTTACGCTCACCCTCTACTGGTCACGTGCACGATTTATTTATAGCAACAAAACACCGTTATTAACATTCGAATCGAAACCGCCGCTAGACGATTAACGAAATGTCAACGTGTTTGATAATCAATTACGTAATTCTGGTATCTGTGTACCCTTCTGTGGGTATACGTTTTTTGCCACGATTCACGATGTTATCAGAGATAATGCAGCAAAGGAACAGCGGTGGAATCTGTGTGTGGCTAATAAAAGTTACATCAAAGACGAATGGAGAAAGCGTCACTTTCTATGCTCGACTCCGGTCATGTTTGCAAGATGGAGGCAGAAATTATTGCTTCTAGATTAACAGATTGTGCACAGTTGGTTCGTGCTATGCGATAAATTCGCGATGAACAGAGGTCTGATGTTTCCTTATACGTACACTTGATACTGCTTTTACAACGTTTTTCACAGTATCGAGCTGCTAATATGTAATTTAATAGTAATTGTCGTTTAATTTTCAATAGTTCTGGATATTAAGTTCTAGAAAGAAATTCGAACAATTTTTGGAGGACTCGATACTTCTTCGCATCTTTTTAAACACTTCACTCATTTTTGAAATTAATACAACATAAATATGTATTTAAAAAAATTAATAAATATTCGTAAATAAAATTTACAGAATGTAGAGACTTTATTGTTATAAATTGAATTATCGTAGTCAGAGATATATTTCTGAAAGTACTATCGTATCTCTGTTTTTAATTGACACAGCGATGCAAGTTAAACGGTATTTTCCTCGACAGTCAAAGGTGAATTCAACGCACTACTCAAATTGTTCGTAAGATGAACAGCGGTGGATATAAGTCGAACTATGTTTTCTGCAGTGGAGCGTGGATGTTGAATTTTTCATAGCAACGCTCCATCGCAGAAAATATAGTTCGCCTTGGGAGTAATTTCAGGGGTACGTCGGATTCGTCTTCAAGTAACGAGTAAAATACCTTTTGGTTTCCGTTGCTATCTCAATTAGAAACAGAGACATATCAGTTTGAATTTTTCCTACATTTCGCTACCAACTATCCGAACCACCCAATATATGACAAAACTGTGAAAATGGGAATACTAGTGGTGGCGGAAGCGACCTTGAGCGGTCACAATCTCCACTCCGGCTATACCTATCACACCAGTAAAAGTCAATTGGCGAAGAGGTTGGTAAAAGTTGATTTATAAGCGATCCAGAAGATGTACAGACTGGAAGTAGACTCTGTTGAAAGGTCAACTGGTTAGATTTTCCTCGATAAAAGGTTGTCTAGCTTTTCTTGCAATACAAATCACTTCACATAAAAACCATCAGTGTTTCAATATTTTTTACATATTATTTGTTAACAAATTACAAACGATCCTTGACTAACTTTTCCTCGAGAAAAAATCACTTCACGCGAAAACCATCGGTGGTGAAAAATTTTCCCCGAACAATCATCTCCCAACTTCGTCGAAACTCGACAAATCGCAAATGATCATAGCTCGAGCGACAGTTCCAGGCGAAAGTTTTTCACGTGGCGGACTTTCCCCGTTGGACGGCGTTTTAATTAATCGATCCCTCATCTGCTCCTCGCGTAGAAACGCGCGTTCGCAGGCATGACATTAACGGGCAGCCTTAAACAAGCAATCAACAGCCTGGAAAACTCATCGTTCCGTCCGCCCTAACGAGAGGAATTTTCCATTTACTGAAAATGGTCACGGTCAGTTACCTGGTCGTCGTTAAACATTCGAAACAATCGTGGGGAATTTGTCATGGTCGAATTACGGTCTCTCGTATCGATTTCCCTGCCGTTTCAAAAATCGTTCTACTCCCATTGAGATTAGCGCCGGCTCGTGACGAAGCTCGTGAGCCTGGCTCAGTTACGCCCATTGACAATGCTGATATTATCGCCGTCAGGCTAAACCGTTGACACAAATTCTTTTCTTCTTTAATCTTCCGTTTTGTTGACTATCGAGGACGAGGGCATTTATGCGGAATTTTACACGGCAGGCTAATGGCTTTTTCGTTTGGAAATTAATTCAGGAATTTCGTTTATGGCGACTGTAATTGCTTTATTGGCATCTTTGCTTGGAAGCGAAGCAAGCTGTAGGTTGAATTTTTTGGTTACCAGGTTTTGTTGGAATTTTTATTCACAAGGATTGCAAAGTTTTCATTTATTTACGAATCCGTTGTAGGTTTCGTTACAATCTTTATTTACAAGGAACACAAATTATTTATTTACATACAGAATAAGATTTTTATAGGTTAGAATTCTAATCAGAATTTGCAATCCTTGCAAGCAAAGACTTCAACTGTGAAGCATGTCGTTAAGTGTTCGAAAGGGACTGCAATTGCTTTATTGGAATCTTTGCTAACATCGAAGCGGACCAAGTTTTAGGTTACATTTTTTAATTACCAAGTTTTCGTTACAATTTTTATTTCCAAGACTTGCAAATTATTTATTTATTTATTTATCAACCGATTGATATTAGAATTCGCAATCCTCCCAAATAAAAACTGCAACTACGAAGAATTTTAAAATTCCACTCTCTAATCCAGTGTTTCACTTTATCCTCAAGAACGCTCGCTAACGCGTGACCAGGTGTGTTCAAGTGTTAACAACTTTGTCCCATATACTAAATAAACAAATAATTGGCATCTGTAAAAAAAATCCATTCATCTCCAACGAGTCGAAAAGAAATCAGATTTCACGTTAATCCCATGTTTCACGAGCTGTGAATCAAGGTGAATTACCTCAGAAATCGAGCACGATCATTCTCGAGGCGAACAACACGCGGTGTATCCTGCTAGAGCGAACGGAAGTCGCTGAAACGAACGGCGGAGCAGGAAAACGTGGCGGCCGTCGAAGGTAACGCGAGAGCCAAGGTCCTTCTACGTCCGAGAACCGCTTTTCGGAACGATCTCGCGGAAAGTTAGTCGGTGGTATATCGAGAGAGGTGGTTACCCAGTCGATGACGTAGTTCAACACTGATTTTGCGCCAGGCTAACAGAGAAATATTGCCGTTTCCGTTTCGCTGGAATAGTTCCTCTTAGAACTAATCGATTCGAGGCGAATGGTCTGTAAATACGTCGAGTATGTTTCGAGGGAATCGCTGGTCGTTAAGGTGGGGGCCATCTAGTAAATTGCGTTATAATAAGCTTCAGGAGGAAATTAGCGGACGTTTGAAACGTTTGATGGCCGTGGTTCTTCGTAATGGCGTTTCGAGGGCCAGTTAACGACGGAGTTGAAGCGGAAGTGGATGAGAGCTGTCGAGGTTTTTGAGGAAAAGGGGATTTTCAGTGTTTGAAGATTTTACTAGTCCTTTTTTCGATTCCACTGTTGTCGAGTTTCGTGTAATGTAGTTTTGATTGCTTCGAGGGTCGAACTTTGGGAATGTGGGATGACTCGTGGAAAGCGAAGAATTTGTTCGAAGGGATTCTGTGGTGATTTTTGGTTTGATAGAATTTTAACAGTTTCGTGAGTCTGGAGAATTCTTTTTTCGGAATTATGTTTGGGTGATTATTTATTTGAATAAATTTGGAAACTTTGAAATACTTTGCAGGTGTGAAAAAATTGAAAAGTCAACTGCAACGTTCGACAATTTGACAGTTTCATTTTATTCAATGGGGCATTTAAATAGAGGTATCAGGCTAAAAAATTCTATACAAAAATCCAAAGTACTTAATCGAAGACTGGACACAAAAAAGGCTGTAAGTGTTCTTATAATAAAAAACAATCTTTCGTTAATTCATAAAACTTAACAACGTTGAAATAAAGACATTATAAGATCGTATAAATCAGCGTGGAACGTGTGAAAAGTAAATTTTGATATATTTCGCTAATAAATAATGTTTTCGTAACTGACTGTTTTCTCGAAACTTTTATCGTTCCAGTCTTCAAGGTCTAAAAATCCTTTCTATTTTCTGTATCCATTTCGACGTATAAAACGAGTACAATAGTTCGACGAACTTTTTTTTCACCCCGTTCTCAACTGATCTATCACGTTATGACTTTCTTTTTCTGCGATACTTTGTACACAAGATCTGACAGTTTCGCGACACCAATCAGATAAGCGTGCATGTATAGGAGATCGGTATCGAGTACACACGTCAGTTCGATTATGCGACTTAAACGCGGTATTCCTTGTGTAGTGGTTCATGGACGTGTAAAACGAGCTGTTCGAACACACGCAATCGTGAAACGTTAATAGAAAACAATCAGTTGGCTGCACGTGCAACGACGTGTATCGATGCACACGAATAGGTAGAGTGCAGTTTTCTGCAGTGACACAGAGGACATTACCTTTCGTGTCAAGCGTTGCCTGCGCCAACTGAGAAAGTCAAATCACTTCCAGAGAAACTTTTCATATAATATCGTATTAATTTCGTGAAATTTATGTATGTACATGTACATATATAGAATATAGATATTCTGTATGTGACAAAAAAGAAAAAAAAAAAATAAAGAAAAAGAAAGGAAAGGAAAACAATTTACTACGGAACTTACACAATGGTCATCATACTTTCTGAACACCTCATAAAAATTCATCAAATTTCATGAAATTTTCATGGGCGAATCTCTAATGGTGAACAATAAAACCTACATATACGAGAGTTCTAAAATTTATGTCCAGCTATAAAGTTTCTTTTTTTTTTTCGGCACCATTGCGACTCGTTACGCTCTTCTCTAGCACGCTTTCGTCGTAATGTCGATAATTATAGACCGCTGATACCATATTTCTCTTTCTCCCTTTATCTCACTTCTGTCGTTCCTCTCTTTCGTTCTCTCACTCCTCTCTTTCTCTCTTTCTCTTACTTCCCTCTTTTCCTCATTTCTTTCTCTCTCTTTCTTTCTTTCCCTTCCCTCTTTTTCTCACTTCTCTCTTCCTATCTCTCTCTCTTTCCTCTTTTCCTCATTTCTCTCTCTCTCTCTCTCTCTCTCTTACTTCCCTCTTTTCCTCATTTCTTTCTCTCTCTCTCTGTTTGTCCGTGTATGTGTCGAGGCTCTCCTTGATTGCCGTAGCATCCAGTTTCCGCTAACTATAACTTAATCGCCGGCGTTACTTTAAATCGCGTAAATACGTGCACGAGGCTGCGCTCGTTTCTCTTCTCCAGGCCTCGTTTTAGATAATCACCAGCGAACTGTGCACGATCATCGCGTTCCACCAACTTTTTTAATCGCCTCCGAACGAGAACATTCGCAAAATTCCTACCGTTAGTTTCGCAGAGAATAACGGAGGTGATTCGAAGAGGAAACTATTTGCACGGTTCGCTCCTCTACTCGCGTCGATTATGCTAGTTTCCATTCATCGTTCGATTAATGACAGAGAATTTCACTTGGACGTCAATCAGTGTCGTTCCACTGTCTGTAACGATGTTGCTTATACATACATCGACTGATTATGAAAGATAACTGATAAATCTTTCTTAAATATCCCGCGCGATTTTTTAACACCTTTTACAAATTTTGCGAACAATACTTCTAAATGGCAATTACATCGTCACTTCATTTAGTAAAATTCTAAATTTTTATTTTCAATATTTTCAACAGGAATTTTTCTAGCGAAAGTATTAACTTTAATTTGTCAAAAAGCTGATCTCATATTATCGAAAGTATCAAAAATGGAAGCAAAACTGTAAATTTTTAATTTTTCAAAATTAAAACACACTTCTAAATTTGGGAATTCAATAAAATTCTAAATTTTAATTATCAAACGTTCTCAGGGAATTTTCTTGATGAAACATATTTGACGAAAACGATTTTCCTTACAATATCAACTTAGAATTCACCTTTTCATAATGATTTATCACCGCTTGCAAAATCTATCCAAATATTTCTGAAATTACACATTGCACAGTTCACACAAATGCCGAAAAGGGATAATAGGAAGGTAAATATAGACGAACACTCTCGAACGTGAAATTTCCGAAACTCGCTAATTCCACAGTTCGAAATGAACAGAGTAAACATTCGTTAACATCGATGTTGAAACAATTATCGATCGCGTAACTCTCCCTCGGACGGGAATTCGAATGAAAACGACACAGAGAGAGAGAGAGAGAGCGTGTTTCGAAAATCTTTTCATCTTTCACTTTGAAAGCGGCATTTAGTGATCGTTCTCAGCTGTTCTCAGAGGTCTATTTTCGTCGTTAAACAAAACTAACGCTGCAATTTACGTAAAGGGAAACGCGCAAAGGAGTCTGGAAAGAAGCGCCAGAGAGACTTTCGCTTTGCGTAACGCTTCGATCGAGATGCTCGTGACGAAAATGCGATTGTTTCAGCTGCACGTTCGTGAAACAGAATCTTTCACTGAGAAATAATGGCTTTGTGCAGAATTCTGAGTTGTTAATTGTATAATTGTATAATTGAGATTTGGAAAGAATTGTCTCGAGGTGTATTCTAAATTGGGAAATTGAATTTCTAACATCCTTATCTTTCCGTCTATGTTTATTTTAAACTTAATGTTAATTAATAATAATATTAATTCGATATTAATATTAATTGTTATTTTAAATTAGACGGAAAATATTCTTATTCTTCTAACGAAGGTTGTGCTCTATTAATTAGTAAAAAGAAAAAATTGTTGCGTAATAATGAAGGTTAATTAGACACCAATTCTTGCCACTTTTTTTTATAATTTATTCGAAATTCTGGGTTATTTCTATTTTTCTATAATTTCTTGGAAACTTTTAGTTAGGTATTTCTAATTTTTTATAATTTATCCGAAATTTTGGGCTGTTTCTATTTTTCTTATAATTTATTCGAAATTCTGGCATATTTCTATTCGTTAGAATTTATTGCAAGTTCTGGGCTATTTTCATTTTCCGTTTTCTATTGTATGCAGTATGAAATAATTTTTGTATCTTATGCTACGAAATTTCGTTACTTAATACTCTTAGATAGATATGCAGAAATTCGATGTCATTAGTCTTTAGAACGTGCAATTTTCTAGAAATCTGCCTGGAAATCCTTTTAGAAACGAACACGTTAATCAAATGTGCAATCCACTCGGTTGATAATGTGTTACACTGTAGTATAATAGATGTCAATTTCTTCATAAATCGTTCTTCGTTCAATTATGGTCTCGTAATTGTGCACCTAACAAGTAATCAGACGTTCAAAAATTTTCAACAAAACAGCTAATTAAGGCTAATTTTATAATCAGTAATAATAACAGATAATTAAAGATATGAAGTTTCCCTTTCAGCTTCCTTGGAATTTCATTTATAAAATTTTATCTATATTTTCTTCTTAACGAATTTTATCAAAGATTCAATTAACATTTTCTCCATAATGTGCTTCCAAAAAATTTATCAAATATCTCATAATTGATCAATAAGAATATAAATTCTGTAACTTATATAGGTACCTACTGCTTTTTCTTATGATATTAAAATTACTGAAAATCTCAGGAGAAGCTCTAAAAATTTTCCAAATTTCCATTTTCAATTTCTAAGCTCAGTCATTCCAACCAGACTGCCAGCTCCTTTCAAGACAACAACAGATCTAACGAGATAATTGTATCACCCTATACGAGAGCCAGGTTCAGGTCATTTAAGGTCGTTAAGCCTTCGTCAACCATATTGGAGAACCTTGAAACGATTCGCATCACAAAATCGTCCCAAACGAATTTCCGACTTTACCATTTTTCGAAAAGTGTCATAACTAAGAAATTCTTAATTTTCGTTACATTGCTTGGAATATCTTTCAATACATCGAACAAATTGGTTTTCAATTTTTTTAAACTACAGAACACCTTACAAAAGAATCTGAAAAAATTTGAGGATAATAGCTACTAAAAACATATAAATATAGTCGCTTTAATACTTCAAAAGAAATGCGAATCTCTTTGCGTTTTTCATGTTTTACAACTAGGATTTGCCACGAGAGAGTCGGAAAAAATTTCGAGCTGGTAATTCCATTTCTTGCTAGCTTCGTGTCTCAATCGTGACTCGTTTATTATTTATACGGATACCTAGTCAGAGATAATATGGAAATTCGACGTTGACGTCTGTTTTCGCCACGCTAAACGGATCGATACATGGTTGAGAGATTTATGCGTGGCTTTTAGCTGGCGACCGGAAGCTCGCTACGTCGGTTCTTGACTTGTGCACCGATCAAGAGTCTACCAGTGCATTTTTTCTCCAATTTTTAATTCGGCGAATTAAAAGACACCGTTTTAGAATTTGGTTTTGTCGAACAGTTCAAACTGTTTAGTAGAGAATTTTTGGTGTTGAGTAATATCTTTTTGGCTGCTATTTATTGGGTCAGTATTTTGAAAAAATTTTTAAATAAATTATTTAACATAAAACATCAGTACGTGATATAAGTGTTTTCATTGAAATATTAGTGAACATAGTAATTTGTCAGTATTTTAAATAGATGGTCAGTGTGTACAATCAAATATCCTAACCTAACCTAAAATTTACATTTTATTGATCAAAAAACAAATTAATAATTTATACCTACTGACTATTTATTTAAAAAAATGCTTACCACTAATTAACAAAAATACTGACCAAATAAATAGAAGTGTATCTTTTTTGGGATAGTGTTTGAGAAGTTCATGGAATGTACATTTTAGTTTGAGTTTAATTTATAATATTAAGATATAAATTTCAATATAAAATAAATCAAATTTGAATACAAATGCAATATTGAATTTAATATAAAGATTTAAATTATTTTTGATTTATAAACTGCAGTCTTTAATATTATGTTGGTAACTTCGAGATTTTTGGAGAAAGATTTAAATTATTTTCGACTACGACAATTTTTTAAACTAATTAAGTCTTGCGTTGAATATTAAAATATTAAATGTAAATTATACTTTCTTAATGTGGTAGTTTAATTATAGAATTTGGTAGTTTGAAATTTTTGGAAAAATATTAAATATTTGTTTCACATATACAATGTAGTTGCTGTGTTGAGTAAATTGAACGATGACTGAACAATTTCTAACAGTGTGATGATTTTGTTTTTAGAAAGTACTTTTTATTACATAAATTTAATTTGAGCTTCAACTTCATCCCGAAAGTAAAAGTATGAAAGTGAATAAATAAATGATTGAATAAAAATCTAAATTTATCATGAAAGATATTCATGAAGAAGATTCTAGGATCCTAAGTTTGTTGATAGTGTGAGAAAGTGACTTGGAATTACTCTGACTTAATAGTTTTCCAACGTGTTTACGTTTATATCTATAGACAGTATTTGTTCAGTCTGCTTTCGTTCACTGGCAAGTGCAGACGTGTAAAAGTTGTTCCAATTGGTAACTATAAAACGTGCTATAAATTCGTAATAGCTTTTCCTTCTTACACCATGAAACATCTTAGAGTACCTAAAGAGCTTAGTTTAGAATTTTATACCTACATTTAGAGGTCGGAGAAAAGTAAAAATTCAGGAATTTAAAAAAAAGAATCTTTTTATTGGAAAATATATTTATCAGTTAGACATTCGTATGTTTCCATGAAAAATATTAAAATCTAAATAATATACTGTTGCTGATAAACTAAAAATTAACTTCTTAAATCCTACATTTTTTTGCTTTTTTCAAGAGTACAAAATCTACAAACGACACGTTTAATTCAAAAATATCAATTATTACTGAAAATTGCACAAAACTTCCACGAGAAAAGACATTTCCAAAATTCTATGAAAGAATATTTAAAAATGGTGAAAATTCAGGAAATTCTTTGGAGAATGACAAAATACAATACAAATGACAAAATAAATTCAAGGATATTATCCGAGTATTTTTATTCACACCTTAATTAACTTCCGATGCTATACTTCTTCCAAGAGGTACAACACCTACGCATAACAAACTTAACTCAAGAACGCTAATTACTATCGAAAATTCTCAAAACTTCCGTCGGAAAATCCGTAAAAAAAATTTAAACAAACAAACAAAGATGCACGAAAACACACAAAGGGAATCGAGAAATTCGCAGAATCTGGCGAACGCGCTTCCACGTAGACGCGCGCAACCGGTGCAATTATCTCGACTGGTCACGATGGCGATCGTTAGGATCGCTGTTTTACCAAAAACGGTCAGTTCCCGGGAAAGTGTTCGGCCACTGTTCGAGCACACTCTCTGAATCGGCTTGGACGAGGCGGTCTCGGGCTCAAAACGAAAGTGAACCAATTTCTAATCGACCGCACGTTCCGACGTGCACGCTCCAGAGGCTGAAACGCATCTCGGCGTCTACGGTTCATGGATCGCTCGATGGTGAACGAAAGAAAGGAAGAGGCGAAACAGGCAAATGGAAGAAGAGAAAGATAGAAGAAGCTTGCACAATGAACCTTAAGAAGTGTGCATCAGCGAGCATACGAATGTTGGATCGCTTATTTTTCAAGTCGTTCACACTTTTTGCGCTGATTTTCTTGCGCTAGCTGCAAGATGATTTTAAACTGCTCTCTAATGAAAAGGGAAAGGGCTGTGCATACAGGGTGTCTCTGCAATCGTGGAGAATATAAGTGAAAAAAGGGTTTCGTGAAAAATTCTCATTCTTCACGAAAAAACAGGTTAAACTGTTTTCTAATAAAAAGGGAACAATTGTGTATACAGGGTGTCTCTGTAATCGTGGTGCATGCAATCGAAAAAAGGTTTCGTGAAAAATTCTCATTCTTTGAAATTTTTATTCTTCATGAAACAGTAGGTCGAAAGTGTAGAATAAAGATTTTGCACATGAGGATTCACGAGGTAAGTCTCGTCTTGATGATGAAGCTCCATAGATAAATAACAAATTAAAAATAAAAAGAATTCGGTCACGAAAGGGTTAAACTAGGAAGTATCGATTAATCCCGATTAATACTAAACAATTTTTCTTCGATTTTCCGTTTTTTGAGTGTTCTGGTTAACAAAAGTCTTCAACACGATAGAATATCCATTCTCTTTTCAATTTCACTGTGAGTTTAGTTAAGCAAAGTAAACCTGAGTGACTTAAAATTTTTCGTATAAGTTAATTTAAAATTAAAAGGGGTAAAAGTGTGAATATTTCTAAGAGCTAATAATTCGAACAATTCAGGTTGTGAAAGCCTGAAAATTCTTATTAAGATTAGACCTAATTTCTTAAATAGGAGAATTTCACACTATTAGTTGGAACGTAGACAAAATTATTCTTTGTGCTTTCGTTTATCACATGATTCGCGAAGAAAGCGCGTCATCGATGGGAAAGTTGAGAAAAATTCATGGTTCAGAAGACAAACTATACACACGATTTTCATTAACCTACTTGATTCCGGCAGGCCTCAATTGTTCGTCGATCCGGTAGGCCGCGATTGCGCCTTTTACCTTGTCATCGTGCACTTTAATAACCAACAATGTAATATCGCTGACTACTCTTGCGCGTTATGCGCTGCTGTTATTAAATTCACATGAAAGCACACGTTTCTTCTATCGCGACCGCCATTTTTTATTCCTCCATACGCGTGAGACGCGATTTCTAACCTAAAAATTTGGGGAAAATATTGGAATATTTCTCAGATATAAAATACTTAGGAAAGGATATAGAAAATTACGTTAAAAATGTAATTTTAAATAATGTAAATTAAAAATGTTCAAGAAATATAGCAATATATAGACATTGCAATTTAAAAAACTTTTTGAAGTTTTTCAACGTTCGAGTCTATTACAAGCTTTTCTTTCTTTAATTCTCCATTTTTACAGTAATAAAATCGCCAGAACTTCGAGAACAGAGAATATTCCAGAAATAGGAATTTCTCGCAAGTAAGATAGAGTAGAAAATTCGCCAAGGATTAAATGGAACATTACGTCATAAAATTTCTGTCCCCGGAGGGGATTCGAAATGAAACGTTCGTTCCCGTTGCTGCATTCGCAGGAATTCGAAACTGGACGGCGCGGCGTAACGGACGATGATAAAGCGTGTTCTAATCGCGTAATTAGAATCGAGTAAAAAAAATTATGCGTCACACTTGAATATCCGCATACAATGGAAATTAGAGTCACTTATTTCCCCATTTTTCGATTCACGTTTCACAGTTGTTGAAACTATGAAGGAAATAGTAGAGGGAACTCTATTAACCTCTTAGTTACGGCTCGTTCTAAAAAAGAAAAAAATAATCTTCTGCATTATGCAAGTTAGTGGGTGGAAATATATTTAAAATGAAAAATTTTATATTCGAAACGATGCATTTTTAAATATAATTCACTTCTTTGCAACAGCAATATTAATTTCAAAATCAATATTATGGATAAAAATTTTTCATAATAATGAAATTTTTCAAAACACTAATATCAAAAGTCTAGATAAAAATTTTCAAGATATTTCGATATTAATATTATTTATAGGTAAATATTTTTAAAATAATCTGCTGCATTGTGCAAGTTAGTAGGTCGAAATCTATTTAAAATGAAAAATTTTAAATTCGAAACAATACATTATGAATGATTAAATTATTAAAATATAATTGAATTTTGATAAATTATTCAAGATATCTCAGTATCAATGTTGTAGATGTTGAAATTATCAACTTTTCGAATTCCAAATTTTCAATTAATTATTAACAGGAGATGCTCGCATTATCTCGATCCCGAAATCGAGTTTTCGCGTTCGACTCTCGATCACAGCTTTGGATAAGAATTTCCTAGGGATTCTCGCAACCGGCAAGCATTTCCAAATCGCCACGAATTGCGGCGAGATTCGAGATAACAGCCAATTGTGTTATATCGCTGCTAATTCGAGAAGTTAGAGATTAAGAGCGGGAGACCAGCTGTTTCTACGCGATTTCACGAATATTTCCTCAGTACATCGTCTACGCTTTAATGCACATCTCTGTGGAAATATTTTGTCGACTATTTTTTCTGCTATTAATAAAACAAACACACACACACACACACACACACACTTTTCTTTTTCAATTTATTCAAAGACGTTCGTTCTAAGTTATGTGAAATTTTTCACATGAAAAAATCATGAAAGAATTACATATAATAAATATTGTACCTTGGAAATTCCTATACAATCCATCCTAAACACAAAATACAGTTTTATTTCGTAAATAAAGATAATTGTAGTATATCAAAATATGCAAAATAGGTACATGAGAGTAACACTGAAAAATTCTTGAGCTACATAAGCAACAATACTAATCCATAGATAAACGGATGGTAAACTTACAAATACTCAAATAATAGTTTAACGACTATATTTATTGAAATAATATAAAATTTAGAATATTTACCAAATTCTCTCACATACTTTCCGTGTCTTGATGTTACAATTGTGCTGGTGATTATGAAAGTGGTCTAAGTCAGAAATCTAAAAAAAATTCAATTTATCACTTATTTTGTGTTGCATCAACCTTTTCATAGAAAATAGTTATATTACAAGAGCAAGTATTTTGTGAAATATTTTACTACACAATGAAAAAATATTTTTTAATACACGCAAAGTGAAAAAATGAAAAATATACGACATAGGCCACTTTCATAATCACCGGCACAGTTGCATACACATCCACAGTTTAGTAATAATGTACCATAAATTTGAGTTACATTTAGTATTACAAATAAATAATACTTTTAACTTAAAAAGTCTTCTATGAATATTAAATTAATATTGAATCTGCCACCAATTTTACATGGAGTTACATTTAGTATTATAAATAAACAATATTTTTATCTCTGTACGAGATATAATTACGAATTTTTCTTTCATTTGTGCCACTCAGTATACAGTACATTCTCTAGAAGAGTCAGTAAGTTTGGATTCTACAAGTGACAGTATAAATGGTCCTACGCCTAGGTCTGCGTTATTGCTGCGCCCATGTTATCTCGCTCGCAGTCCTTGTCCTTTACGAGATTTCACGGCTCGACAAATCATAATAGAAAAATATAATTTCTTTAATTTTACTTTTTTCATCTGGAATTTTTTTTAACATGTTGCTGAGATTTTTCTGATGATAATGATATCAAACACGATATAATTTGAACAACATTTACTTATTAACATGTTCACTGTCGTGCCAGATTTACAGGTTGCTGTCCGGCGGCCACAAGAAAATACATTTTAAGCATAGGATTATAGTATTATGCTTTATAATTTTTTTTTTTTTCAATTGAAAATAACGTCTAGCTAGCTATGACGTTCAAAATTTTTAGTTGACAATATTTATTTTATTTTAATTATTCTAAACATTTGAGGCACTTCAGTCACTGATGACCACCATGGCCATATCGAGGAAAGAATCTAATGTTAATACTTATTGAGTGATTAATTTAATTTCATAATATATCGCTTTAGCGAGCCACCGTTTGGTTACCAATTGTTTATCACATAGAGTCGGACTACCTCCACGTAAAAAAAAAAATGTAGGGTCGATGTAACGATAGAAATTATTGCAATAATCCGTAATGCAAATTTCAAATTAATTCCAACTGCTGGGGGAAAAGTACATATTGATTGTTATGCTGTAACGAAAAAGCAACCTCTCAAAGTCATTTCAATATCCTATTCGACAAGTCTGAAGAACAACGATGACTAAAATTCAAATGTTTATTTCCCTAAACCTTCAAAATATTTCGAAACTTTTAAAATATTCGAAATATTCGAAATATTCAAAAATTCTCGTATAAATTCCGAAAATAGATTATTAATTACGGTAAACTACTGAGACGGTTTAATTAAGGGTGGGCATGGTGCTGCTTTAGTTTGAAATGATTTATAAACACATAATTAACAGAGGAAAAACCGTGAAATGGCAAAACGTCAACATTCTAATTGTTATAAGATGTAAACAGAACTTTAAATTTAGTGTAAACAGAAAAAATATATAATACAATTTATTTCACGGTATTGCAACAAATAAACGTTGAATCAATATTTAATTCGTATAAAAACAATTATTTAACGTAATAATTTTACCTTCACTACGGCTATTTTTAATCTACGACCACAGGTCAACCTGATTTCTAATCCTTACGAACTTTAAATTCAGTCGAAACTGAGAAAATATATAATACAATTTATTTCACGGTATTGCAACAAACAAACGTTGAATAGATTCTTAATTCGTATAGAAACATTTATTTAAAATAATAATTTCACCTTCACTATGGCTATTTTAAATTTACGACCAAGGGTCAACCTGATTTCTAATCCTTACGAACTTTAAATTCAGTCTAAACTGAGAAAATATATAATACAATTTATTTCATGGTATTGCAACAAACAAACGTTGAATAGATTCTTAATTCGTATAGAAACATTTATTTAAAATAATAATTTCACCTTCACTATAAATCATTTCGATAAGTACTAGTTGTACTTTGTCCAGTTTGGTGGAGAATATCGTTTAAATGCAATGGAAGTTTACCTGTGTTTTTCTGAATTTCAAAAATTCAGGCAGAATTGTAAATATTATACTGTCTCGCAACGTAAATTTAAGTAAATTGGGTTGAACTGCACAGAAAAAACAAACGGACGCAGCATAACGTGTAGTTATAATTGTTATGACATGTAAATAGAACGATAAATTTAGTGTAAATATAGAAAACGTATAATACAATTTATTTCATGGTATTGCAACAAACAAACGTTGAATAGATTCTTAATTCGTATAGAAACATTTATTTAAAATAATAATTTCACCTTCACTATGGCTATTTTTAATTTACGACCAAGGGTCAACCTGATATTTAATCCTCCGAACTTGATTTCACAACGAAAACCAAAGTCATTAGCAAAATCGTCCGTTAGGTCAGGCGGGAAATTTTCGCGGGAGATTTTCGCGGGAGATTTCCGATATCGTAACACGGTATAATTTATCAATTTTCACAATTTTGTTATAAATTTATACTTCCGACAATTTGTTATAACATTGCATATAACAATTTATACGTTTTTACAATATTCTTCAATGGAAACATAGGTTTTAGCGTTCTCGTTACTTACTCGTGGTTAAATTAATTTCGTAGGGATTAAAAATCAGGTTGACCTGTGGTCGTAGATTAAAAATAGTGATAGTACAGCTAAAATTATCGTGTTAAATAATTCTTTTCCTACGAATCAAAAATGTATTCAACGTTTGTTTGTTATAATATCGTGAAATGAATTATATTACACATTTTCTCTATTCACACTGAATTTAAAGATTATAACGATTAAAAATCAAGTTGACCTGTGGTCATTTATCAAGAATAATCATAATAAAGCTGAAATTATTGTGTTAAATAATTTTTTTAATACGAATTAGGAATTTATTCAACGTTTGCTTGTTACTACTTGTTACAGTATACTGTCTCGCAATGTGAATTTAAGTAAATTAGGTTGAACTGCACAGAAAATGCACAGAACTGCACAAATAATTCATTTCACGATATTATAACAAACAAACGTTGAATACATTCGTGATTCGTGTAAGAAGAATTATTTAACACGATAAATTTAGCTGTACTATGGTTATTTTTAATCTACGACCACAGGTCAACCTGATTTTTAATCCCTACGAAATTAATTTAACCACGAGTAAGTAACGAGAACGCTGAAATCTATGTTTCCATTGAAGAATATAGTAAAACCGTATAAATTGTTATATGCAATGTTATAACAAATTGTCGGAAGTATAAATTTTTAATAAAATTGTGAAAATTGATAAATTATACCGTGTTACGATATCGGAAATCTCCCGCGAAAATCTCCCGCGAAAATTTCCCGCCTGACCTAACCGACGATTTTGCTAATGACTTTGGGGAGAGGGTACCGCAGGTATATAAGGACCCGCCGATGTCCCGCGAAATCATTTACCCTTTATACTGGGCCCTAGACACTTCGCGGCGTATTTTGACCTGAAGGTTCTGAGATGTGAATAGAGTGGTCGGGGGCTACTAGCTAGTCTATGTCCACCCTGTACACACTCAGCCTTCTTGTAACACTTGTATACATTAGAATCAATTAGAATTTCTATTACTAATTATTAAACAAATTTTAACAATTACCGGCACTCGCTAGGCACGTAATATCAGACTTTAAATACTCGACTTCGAACTTCGGTTTAGTCATAATTCTATTAATGTTATAATAACGTATAATTTATTAATTTTCACAATTTTATTATTAATTTATACTTCCAAAAATTTGTTAAAACATTACATATTATTATTTATACATTTTTGCAAGTTTCTTTGACAAATAAGTACGTTTCAACGATCTTATTACTTTCTCGTTGTGAAATCAAGTTCGGAGGATTAAAAATCAGGTTGACCCTTGGTCGTAAATTTAAAATAGCCATAGTGAAGGTGAAATTATTATTTTAAATAAATGTTTCTATACGAATTAAGAATCTATTCAACGTTTGTTTGTTGCAATACCGTGAAATAAATTGTATTATATATTTTCTCAGTTTAGACTGAATTTAAAGTTCGTAAGGATTAGAAATCAGGTTGACCTGTGGTCGTAGATTAAAAATAGCCATAGTGAAGGTAAAATTATTACGTTAAATAATTGTTTTTATACGAATTAAATATTGATTCAACGTTTATTTGTTGCAATACCGTGAAATAAATTGTATTATATATTTTTTCTGTTTACACTAAATTTAAAGTTCTGTTTACATGTTATAACAATTAGAATGTAGACGTTTTGCCGTTTCACGGTTTTTCCTCTGTTAATTATGTGTTTATAAATCATTTCAAACTAAAGCAGCACCATGCCCACCCTTAATTAAACCGTCTCAGTAGTTTACCGTAATTAATAATCTATTTTCGGAATTTATACGAGAATTTTTGAATTTTAGTAAATACTAGAGTCAGTGCATCGCGTATTGAAATAATAGCTTATACAGATAATCTTTTGAAATTACTCTTAATTAGGGAAAATCTTGAATCTTGTATGGAAGATGAAGATTTTCAGGAAATATTTATTTTTCAACAATGAATTTTTGTTTTATCGATTAATAACGTACGAAATGATTTTTGGAAAATTTTCTTCGTTTGAACGTTCGTTTAAGGTTCGACTATGATTATCAAATCTCTCGAAACACCGTAGAATGTTCAATTTTAAAAGTAACTTCTTCAATTTTTGGATAATCTGGGTAACGTGTTAGTGTTGACGATACACTTTCGAGTATAGACGTTAAAGTTCATAGAGTGGTCGGGGGTTACTAGCTAGCCTATGTCCACCCTGTACACACTCAGCCTTCTTGTAACACTTGTATACATTAGAATCAATTAGAATTTCAATACAATAGACTGAATAACAATTCATTTTAACTAATACCTATTAGAAATTTTGCTTTTAAAACAAATATAAATCATTTTACCAATTACTGGTACTTGCTAGACATTTAATATCAGACTTTAAATATTCTCCTTTCGGTTCTTTTAAATACAATCAAATAATTTCTTCAATTATCGATACTGACTTGGAATACTCCGCTTCGAATAAAATATTTCGAAATTATTTTGAAGGTTTAGGGAAATAAACATTTGAATTTTAGTCATCGTTGTTCTTCAGACTTGTCGAATAGGATATTGAAATGACTTTGAGCAATTGAAATTAATTTGAAATTTTTCATATATTTTCTCTGATATTGAATTTATTTTATGACTTGCTATTTCGTTTATTAATAATTTACCATCCATGGAATTTGCATGAATTGCGTGTTAACTAGTTAGTTGATTTATTATTGTATATTGTGAGCTGATTTGGAACCAGTGCACTATGCCGACCCTTAATTAAACCGTCTCAGTAGTTTACCGTAATTAATAATCTATTTTCGGAATTTATACGAGAATTTTTGAATTTTAGTAAATACTAGAGTCAGTGCATCGCGTATTGAAATAACAGCTTCATTTCTAGTTCGTTTATTATTGAATATTTTTACGCGTTTAACTTATGCTTCTCCCCAATTCTGGTCGCGTATTTTATTCAAATTTTCTTATATTCTAGAATCGAAAAAGATACGAATTCGCGTTTTTTCTTTTGATTCTTTCAATTTTTCACTCGCGTTCTACGAAAGTTTAGTTCAATAATAATACGTCTGACACTTGTGGAGAATATACTGTATACTGTATTCAGAAATGGTTAATAAATTCGTAGATAAATGTACAAGTTGTTACTTGGTTTCCTTTGTTGTAGATATTACGGCACCGTGGATTCATAGCTATTTTTCCGTATTAATTAACGATCACGATCCATATCGTCCATTATGGTGGATCGTGTCTCATGTTTCGAAGACGTGAAATATTAATGTAAGTAGACGTTCGCGATCGCAATTTTCACGAAGTTAGGCGAGACTTTCGCTTATTACGTTGTCCGCTCTCGTTTTTTCACGTCGCGTTATTTAGCATTTCAGAATCTCGTGATTTGAATTAATTGAACTTCCGCGGTTATTCAGCCGGCCGCGTAATTGCGTCCCCCGGTGAAGATTCTCTTCGTTTGGAAACGATCAGCGCCGAGATATCGGCCGTGCTATCGATTTATCGGGAATTTCGATCGATGGAATCTTCATTGTTCGTGTCGAGGCGGAAATTCAACCCAAACCCACTCGAGGCCTCGAGTTAACACTGATGAAAGTAAGAAAAGAGATCTAGCGACGACGTATTGAGTAACAAAGTAATTTAATGTAAGAATTTTAATCACTGAATTATTCATTTAATAGTCGCGCAAATTTCATTAATTAAAACTTAACCTATAAGCTTGAAATTTATGCATTTTTTGTTTAGTTATGTTCACTTTCCATATTGTGTTATCCTTTCTATTACGACAAAAACGTAAGGTACAGTATTGTGAATAATGGGAAATTTATTTCGATCGTTGAAAAATAAAACTGATCATTTTTGGTGTATGTCAAGTTGAGAAAATTTTTATTTCGGTATATCAAGTTGGAAAAAAACTTAACTTTAAGGGGTTACATTTAATATAATTTTAATTTTAAAGTGGTAAATGATTGTTGAAACTTCGAAATTTATTTTTCGCAAAAATAAATTTCAATTTCACGTCTTTCACTTAAAATTATTATCCTTTGCAAACAAATTGTTTGGAAATACTTGCAAAAGAAAAATAGAAAAAAGCAATATCATACTGTTAGTAACGATCAATGGTTCCAATAAAAATTTTTAACAATCCAACGTCATAAAAATCAAAGCATGAAATTGGACAATTTTTTCACAATGAAATATCACTGGAAAAAAATGGAGAACATTCCTGAACGACCAATAATATGCAACATCATCAAATTGGCTCACTCTGTTCTTCTCTGAGAAGACACAATTCACAGCCGGAAGCTGAAGAATGTTAACCAGCACCAATTTCAGCATACTAACACCATAAATCCCATTTAGACCGTACGAAAGAACTTACGGAAGTAAAATAAAGACCGACAGAACTCGATCTGAAGAAAACGTGTGCACGAGTATGGTCTGGAAAACAAACTGTGCGCTCTTCAGCGCCTGGGAACTGGGACAGAATCGCGCTTCCAAGCTGCATATCGTGTGGATCGATTATAAAAGAGGTTAAACGGTATCGTGAATCGAAGAAAAGCGAACGTCACGAAATTCACGATGATCGATAGAAGGGAGAATGGTCATTTTTAACTTTGGAATTCAAGTATTTGCTTCAAGTTAACAATACTCCAGGTGATAAATTCATTCACACTTGAAAAGTAGAAATATTCACTTTTTTTCGTTATTTTGAATATCATTTTAAATAACTTTTTTGTAGCTGAAACTATACTAATTTTTTTCAAAATTCCAATATTATGAAAATATCAAATCCAAAAATTATGAAAATATAGCGACTTCGTCACAATGTGACGAAATAGGAGGTTATGTCATAATCTCCTAACAAGAAAAACAGTTTAATTGCTACCGATTTAAAATGAATAAAATATAACTGCACAGAAAATTAGATCATTTTTTGTCAACTTTAAAAGAGATTAAGGAAGAAACTCTGAAGAGATTAAGGAAGAAGAAACACGGATAGTTGGTCACGTGAGTCGATTTGTCACGTTATTTCATGACGAAATGATGCTTGGACATACTCTGCGGTCTATCTGACGATGGTAGGAATAAAATGAGTGTAGAAAGACGACTGGTCTGCGTCCCAGGTCAGCTCGATTGGCGGAATGAGTCTCTTCGTGGCGTTAGATAACAGTTCGGCTTGATTGGTGCACCCTCGTCCTCTTTTCGAACTATTATTTATAGAGAGGAGCACGTAGAGCTCTGTGGAGTTGCGTACTTTACCTTCTCCTTTGTTTTCGACTATCGAGAAGTTTCAAAAATCGAATGGTATTTATATATCGAAACACTCTGTATTGGTAGTTCGCAGAAACACCAAAAATATATATATTAATTTTTCGTGAAGTTGCAATTGATGTTACAGAGATTAAGGTGGATTCGAGTAAAAAAAAATAATCAGAAATTTACTAAAATTCTTAAATTTTTTAAGGTTCTGAAATTTCTTAGATTTCTTAAGTTTCTCAAATTTCATACTTCTTTCCGAAAATTCTTGCGAAACCCGTAACGCACAGTGATCTCGAACATTGGAAAATCCACCCTTGAACAAAGGGAACACCCGCTGCGAATGCAGAATTTCGACGTATATATATACAATTCCAACGAAAGCGAAATCCGCTGGAAGCATCCGCCACGAACGGTTGAGTCTCGAAATCGGGACACGGTTGTCACGATCGCCATTACGAGCCGTAATTGTTTCGACAGATTTCCACTCGATATCCACTCTAGGTGGACGTTCAGTGTCGCGTTGTGGCGACATACACAGAAAATTGCTACGAATCGCAATGTTGCGCGATCGGCGAAACCGGAAATTACGGGGTTGCATTTCACGTTTCACAGAGGATCGATGGATTGTGTCATCGATGACGATATTCGTGGGCCTTTGCCGTCAATTATGCCGCCGCCATTCGGCTTTAGGAAAGATGGTAATGCATACCTCGAATATATATTATTTAGCTCGTAACGATTTCTCCTTGCTGTACGTTTGATAAATGTCGCTTCCTGGATGGATCCACTGTAACGGGACATGGAAAATAAAGTCCCCGCTCGTTTATTCTTTTTCCACCTCCTCCTCTTCGTCTCTCTTCTTCCCCTTTTCCACATGGAACGACCTAATAAATCATTCTGCTTTGTTCCTCTTTCGCAATAATGCTACGGATTTTTCTCCTGACTCTGGACGAATGTGTCGTAATTAGTAGCAGAATTGCTGAGGATATTAGTCTGTTTGAAGAAATAATTTCGTTAAAGAATCGAGTGATTACGGTGTTTCCTCTTCGTTCGTAGAGATTGGAAAATTTGGAGTTTCCAGCGAGACAAATTATCGGTGTAGATCTTTCTCTCTTTTTTTTTTAGGAAGGTTTAAGGTATCATACTTAAGATTCCAGGGATAGTAAGCGAAGTTTCGTAAATTTGCCAATTTTACGAAATTATGAATTATGAGATCACTCTAGTCTGACCCTAACCCTTTCGTTGCGATAATCTCTCTGACCCTTTCATTAAGATCGTGTACTACATTATTTACCTGGTAACACTTGTATGTTAACTATGCAGAATAAAAAAGGATGCTATAAATTCGACAACAGCTATTTGAATAATAAAAAATTAATACGTCATTGTATTAAAAAAAGAAATTGAGACCTTCTTCATTCCTCTAGGGGTCTCCCCTGAAAAGTCACCCTAAGTACCCGAAAAATACCCTAAATGATTAGCCTTCTTGATCCCTTTAACGTAAAACAAAGTTCAAATCGATATCTGCAGTGGTTTTGAAAAAAAAAAACAAAAAATCCTTGTAACACTTGATCTAGCTGACATTGTATTGAATAACCTGGAGGAATCCATATCGCAATATCGTAAGTGCCAAAGTTTCAGAAATTATAATAGATTAATTTCAGGATCTACGTTGATTAAACACTTTTTACTCTTCTCAGTGAGTACACCACGAGCCCTTAAAGTCTTAGTTCTTTTTGTATCACCCTGTAGACTCAATCGTAACTCACTACAAACCTGGCCAAACCAGACGTAACCCAAACCGATCCAGTCTCGACCTGGACGTGACCTAGACCTAAGCCAGCCTACTTCCAAGACCTGTTAGACTTAACCCAGAGCAAGGCTTAGGCGTAAGTATGAAATCGTATGAGTTATCATGTGCTGTACCGTTCGACAACCGAGCATCTGTCGGCGTTACCAAAAGTGTTACTCGCGTTTTCACGACAGCTGTCGTGCCTCCTTTCGCGGCCTTAATTTTCTTCGCTCTTGCCATTGACATCGACCCAAATTTTACTAAACTCTTCTTTTTCTCTTTCTCTCTTTGGCCTCGAACCTCCTGCGATCTCCTCAATGCTGTACGAAAATAATTTTCCAGCTACCCTCGATTCTCTGTTCAGTTTCAATTACTATACAGGAGATCTCTGATGAAAAAGGAAAAATGACTATCTGTGATGAAAGACAGGTTCAATAATGGTCACGCGAGTATCCAATTTTAGAGAAGAATACACTGACAAATGCAACATTCTTAATCCGTTTCATTTTTCCCAATCTTTAAATGGACTAAGATTAATGATAATGGTAAGGCAATCTCACTCAGTTAACCCTTTAATTTCTGCGTCAATCATGTTTGAGTAACATTGCTTGGTCATTTAGAGATAAATGGAAATTTCACACTTCAAAAATTTTACCGATGCGTGAGAAATCCTTTGGCGCCATTACGCCAGCAAGCTGCTTCATTTGGCGCCTTTTTTCAAATGTGGTTCCCCCCACCACCGACCGAATTCAGTCTTCGTTATTAAATATCTCGCAAACTATCGATCGTTTATACCTAAAATTGAATCTGACTGTACAATTTTCCATTCTCTATCGACCTGCAGAGCTTCATCGACACTTCGAGAGTTACATTTCACATGTCCGTCTTGTCAGTTAACTCTTCTTTCGCGGTTCAATGGATCCTTATGCGGTGGGCTTTCGCGTGAATCGTCCGTTCTCGGAACACTTTCGTGCCAGACGTCTGCCAGCCATGGCACATTACGTTGTGCGCCATAAAACTCGAATCTGCCCGGGCTTTTTTGTACCCTCCACGTGAAGGTACTTTCGAAACAGGAAGCGTTCTCTGCCGCGTGCAATATTAAAAATTCATACGCCGTCGTTGACTCGGTCTGTTTCCTTCGCAAAAACTCTACTGTTTAAACGATCGCGTTCTTGCACGCGCGGTTCTTGTATTTCGTCTGTGATCCGCGGATCATGCAGATGGTCCTTGTAAATATAGCGTTTTGTCGACGAGAAACATACGAAAGAACGAAAGAGATTAGCATTTTTAGAGGAAAATCTGTTGTATGAATTGTTTGGTGTGCTGGTTCATGTTCGAAGAATTGTGGAAGTTGTTATTTTTAGACAGGTCAAGGAATATGAAAATTTGGTAGAATTTATAAATACTGTTCTGCTCAGAAATGTTCTTCCTTCGATTTTACACGAAGAATTTCCATCAACTTGGTCAAATTTGAATTTGTATCTGGACTTCCAAATAATCATAAATAAAAAAGATTCAAACATTCTAAATTTTTGAAAATCCTCTTCCAGGAAAATTTGACACGGCAAATTCACGCGAAAAGTACTGTACGTCGAATAAAATCACCGGATAAGTTCTTTCGTCCTTACCGTTGTACATTTTTGCTAGACGAAGCGGAAGATAATTTATTCATCTGGATTACACAGTCACGGTAGAAGAACTGGACGACAATTTGTCTGTAAAAAGCGTGTAATAGTGCTTTCACTTTCGAAAATGGGGTATTATGCTTATCGATAGTGATTCGAGCGAAAGAACGGCGAAAAATGAAAAAAAGAGGGGCAATTATTCCGCTTATCGTCGTGAGCCATCGGGGTTCGTGTCCCACGTTACAATATACGCTTTCAAACGAGTGCATTCAGGCTGGGTTAATTAATAAATTAATGTAATTATTTAGTGAACGGCTTATGATACTCTCCTGGCACAAAGAAGAAGTTTAAAATGTACAAAATATATGAATACAATAGACATTGGCAATCGGCTAGTAATGTATTCAATTAACCGATTTACTCGGAGAAAATTGTCCACGAAGCGTACATACAATGATCCATTGAAGGAAATTATGAGATCTATACAGGAAATGAGGTTGATTAGGTTGATTAGATCTACGTACATATAACTTAATGAGCAATTTGTCGATCGAGTTAATTCTAACTAGATTTCTATGCGTTTAACGATTCTATAGCCTGGATCGAAGATTTTGCGGCCCAAGGTCACACTTCCCTCACTATTCATTTTTTTTTTTCACCCAAAATTTCCTTCTCCGACGTCCTGAGTATCTACTGAGAATCTTTAAATTAACAAAATGTTATCCTTAAATTTTACAGATAATTCAGAATCCTCCGAAATTTCGCCCTCAGATTCATCTTACTTAGCCCCTTAACCTATGATTTCTTTTCTGACTATGCAGCTATCTAATCCTCAGTCTTACGAATTCAAACGAAAGTTAGGATTACAATTAATTTTTCTTACTAACATAACTATTTTTCTCACATCTTCACCAGAATCTCTGCCACGAGTCTGACTCGTGATTCACTACGAATCATTCATATACCGAAGACTGCAAGAAAGTGTTCAAATTTTTGGTCGAAACTGTACCATCTCTAGCCAAATTCCGTCTAACGTATTCAGAATAAATTTGTAACTCGAGTAATGAGATTAGAATAATTATGAGCGACTCAAGTAAGTCTTCTAGCGTCGCGTGTTCCGCAGGAGTTAAGTAAAGAAACCGGCGAGATGTGGCTTCGAGAATGAAAAATCGCGCAGCTGTCCGTTCGGTTGGTCAATATTTGTCGTGTGCAACGTCGATACAAGCCTCCGGGGTAATTTCGATGCCAGTTAGACACATCCGTTTTCCCTCTCGTTGCACGCGAAGGAAATATTTCGTGGAGTGTGTTACATTTTACATAAGCGCGAGGCGTGCTATTGAGAATAGGCGTTATTTCAGAGGCGTGTTATAAGTCGTGTTCACAATCTGGCGATCTCCTTTGGAAACAGGATGTTCAATTAAATTTCGCTACGCGAATCGCCTGGGACTGTTCTTCATCGCGAGGTTTCTATAATACTTATAGCTACGGAGAACGTTTTAAAACTCCTACAATTAGAATTCCTGTTTATTTAGTGATAACTTCGAAAAGGCATTTTAATTAACCGATGAATTAGAAATCTTGAAAATCGCGTTTGAAATGAGACGTAAGTTAAAAATTCTTTTTTGTCAAGATTGTCAGTTAAATATTTATTTACTTCAATATATTAATAATTTAATTTCAACCTAATCACCATGTCATCATTGTACCGTTCGCTCGACTGTCCAATTATCGACGATCTACTTAAAAATTCAAAGCCCCGCTATCTTACACAATCTATTATGCTCAATATTGCTTCAATAATACAATCACAGGATGACTCAATTACCTATTAAATAACCAAACAGATCGTACAAAATATCTCGATAGAAACACCTAATCGTTTCCGTATTGCGATCTACTTTAATAAAAAGAAGAAGAAAAAATATACCATTCCATAACTTCGTAACATCGTTTGCATATAAATGGTAAAAAATTCCAAGAACATGACGAGCGAAGCAACAATGCACGTTTACTCGATCATCGTGTCGAAATTCGTTCTCTTGGTCGAGAGGATAAAAAGGAGGCGATAAAAATGTCAGTTAATCGAACGGAGAATTAATTCGCATGATCGAAGTTCCATCGTTGGAACGCGGTAACTTGGATCGAGATAAATTTTATTTCGTAGATCCCGAACACCCGTTACTATTTCCTCCTAACTGTTCATCTCGCTTCGTCCCTCTTGTTCTCTCTGTGATCGCCGCTACTTGCTTTATTAATATTAATTACTCGCGTTTAACTATCGTTTCTCAAACGGTACCGCGTTATCGACGCCGATTAATCAGAGTTTCGTCGCAGTCGCGAGCGTCGGATCCTCTTCCAGCATCCTCGCGTTTCATTAACATCGATTGCAGATTGTGACATAACGATTTCTCACAGAGAAGTATATATGTATCTTCTTAATTTTTTTGCTTCGCGTCGAATCTCGCGGATAATTCTGAAGAGGATTTTCGTGTTTTTTTCGACGGATGATGGAATTGTTGAATTTTTATCTTTCATGGATTTCAATGGTTTTATTAATTTTTTTTTTTTTTTGGTGATTCTTTGGACATAAATTAAATTTTTGGTAATTTTGAAAGATTGTTCCTTTTAATTATAATTTGGGAATTTTTTTTTTTTCGATCGGTGAAATTGAAAGGTACCATTTATGATTAACAGAATTTTGTGTGTAGTGATTGTGTGGACATAAATTAAATATTTGGTAATTTTGAAAGATTTTTTTTTTTCGATCGATTAAACTGAAAGGTACCATTTATGATTAACAGAATTTTGTGTGTAGTGATTGTGTGGACATAAATTAAATTTTTGGTAATTCTGAAAGATTATTCTTTTTAATTATAATCTGGGAAGATTCTTTTTCGATCGGTGAAATTGAAAGGTATCATTTATGATTAAGAGAACTGAAAATTGATAAAGAGGAAATTAGTGTTTACGTTCGTTTTAATTGAAACGTTTTAACGGTGTGCTGAGCGTAATTTGATGAAACGATGAAATTTTTGATTATACGGTACAGTGATTTTCTTGTGATTTTATTCACTTATAGTTGTTGGGAAGATTTATATTTCTGTGAAATTATTTCTTTATGGGATGTCGAGTGTAATGTGAAATGCAATATGAATACATTATTGCAATATTGTAATAAATGATAAATTCGTATGGTAATTTATGTATTAGTATTTAAGAGATTCTGTTTTAATTAAAATGTTATACTTTATGGAACACTTTCTGTTATTTTCTTAAGTGATGTCTTACATAATACGAACATCAAATATCTTATCACAATTCCAATTTTTATCGTAATCCATGTATTGAACTTTTAAGAGATACTTGTATTTATGATTCTTTTTAATTGATGAAAACATCTTGATCGAGAATTCATTAGTTTTTGAGAAAACTGCATCCGAAGATTTTTAATTTAACTACTTTCATCATTTTCCTGCTAAAGTTGTCTACTTTCAGATCTAGTTGCATTACGAAGGTGACAATATTATCTATCATGCATAATTTTTTTTTTTCCACAGTATTTTAATAGAACATTCCTTTTTCCCGCTTTCTCATAATCTCAACATTTGCTGTATTTATTAAAATATCGCATCGTATGAATTAATATTTTGTTGAATATTTTTTACAATCAATCACCATTTGCGTTCTTTTAGATTTGTGAATTATTTCCGAAGAAATACTCAGTCTCTTTTCGAAGTTAACTTCTTCAAATTTATCATGCTTTTGAAACTTTTCATTTTCATTTCTTGTTTCGTTTCTGTAAGGTCAGAAAAAATGCGAATAAGGCGAGAGAACCGTTTATTCGGATGCTGTATGTACATATTACAGTTGACGATGCTAATGGAACATTAAATGACGAGGAATTATCTCGACGGTTTATTCTTGATGTACATTTTTGCGCGTTGGTTAGGCTACAGGATGACTCTAATTATTGCCGCAACGTGTACGCGTAATGCGTACCCTCGCCGTGTGCTTATTACGCCTGCAATTTAATAGCGGGGAACAGTGGCCGAGATTATAGTTATCAAAATGTTCCTCTCTGTCTCGCGTAGGAGTGAGTGCACACGAAGTTTTCATGAACTTCTCGCTGAGTGACTTTGTAATTGATAAATTTCGATTTCACGGGACGTAGTGTTAAGATAAGCGTAGAAATAAGCAGAACACTTGCAATTCATGAGATGTTCTAATAGATGTTAAAGTATGTATGAAAGTAGCTATCCGATTCATTTGAACTACGCTTATGGGACTGGAATTGGCTCAATTTGACAGGTTTATCGTACGAGTTAGTATTTTCGAAATTTTTTAATAAAAAATTTGTGAAAACTGAAATTATTGGAAATACAGATAAAATTCTAATATAAAATTTGTTCACACTCGATTAAAAAAAAAACACTAAATTCACAAAATTCCTAATTACTCCTCTTCAAATTTCAGACAACACCCCTTAAAAACACCCTCCATTTATCACTAATTTCTCCTCCTTTCCAAATTTTTTTTATCACTCCAAACAGAAAACACTAAATTCACAGTTACTTCTCTTCGAACACTATTTCACCACTTTTCCTTTTCAAAATTAAAACAAAAATCCTTGAATAACACCTTCTATTTACCCCAATCCTTCCTTCTTTCAAACATTTTTTTCACAGTGGAAACAAAAAACACTAAATTCCCAAAATTACAAACACTATTCCTAAAACGAAGGGCTTAAATACACCTTCGGTTTGCCCCAATCCTTCCTTCTTTCAAAAATTCATTTACAGTGCAAACAAAAAACACAAAATTCCGAGAATTTCCCCTAATTCCTCTCCGAACACGATTCCTCCACTTTTGTCTCCACCGTACGAAGTCGACATGACTCACCCTGTACATTCTGCCCAGTGTCTTCTCATCTGTTCCCAATGTCCATGGGGTCCCGTGGGCATCTCCCTCCCCATGACGTTAGGGCCACGTAAGTCGACCAGTCGTTCCCTCCCTCGTCGTTTCCCCACCGCTCTCGGCGACCCTCGAACGGCCCCTATTCAAAGACTTCGTCCGGCGTCTGTCGGCAGTTAGTCGCGGGACGTCCATCGTGCAAGGCGTTTCTCTGCTTCATTCCAATGATTCGCGATCCACTGTGCCGCCAATCAACCCTCTTCACCTAATCTCTTCTCACGTAACGAAGAAACCCACCAATTCCCTCGTACCATCCCCCTTCAATTTTTCCATCCATTCTTCCAGTGTTCCGTGCATCGTTCAAGAGTTTCACAGAGACTGGTGCAACAGGTCTCCTTTGTCCGTGTTTTCGAACGAGTGACTGAACTTCAATTCTGTGAACTATCGTGAAACCCTGTACATCGAACCTGTTACAGAAAAATTTGGATCTTCGTTAATTGACCAAAGACAATTCACTTAGCGGAGCAATCAAAGTGTCGAAAATTAAGAATCCTGGATATTGTGATTGAAAGCTCCAATTGTGATCGAATCCAGGAATCTCTTGGAATATTTTCTAATCCTCTTCAGAATTATTTCAAAAAATATCCCTAATCTACTCGAAATTCATCGTCCCAAGGATAATCACAGAACGTCTTTTTCCAATTTCTGAATATCGAAGAGGAACTCCACTGTTGAATCCCTTGTATCGAACACGCGGTTCAGGAATCCAAAGAAAAAAAAAAAAAGGAAAAGGGGAAAGAAATTGGAAGGAGAGGTACGAAAAAAATCGTCGAGGTTGTCTCGAAGGCCAGGCTACCTGGCACAGATAATCGGGAGAGAAGAAAGTTCGTCTGGGTGCTGCATCCGGTTCGAGACGGTGGCTGCTCACCTTCCTCGATCGCGCTCATCCCCGACGATTTCGTAATTGGTGTATAAACCTCACGTTGGATACTTCTCGTGTTCTGTTGGAGCAGTGAAGAGGGAGAAATTTTCAGGCGGAATGCTGTTGGCAAGTTGACGTCTACGCGGGTCTTTTTCGTGAAACCGGAAGGAATGAGAGGTGTCGCGGGTGAAGTTCCTCGATGGCGATTGAATGGAGATAGCTCGAAAAGGTTTTGACCGTCTGAGCCGGACGACTCGTCCCTCTCTCGTGAGTTGAATAAATAGCGTTTTATTTCATGGATGCAATTCACGATACACGAAGCATGACTACTCGCTTAATTCTATTTTCAATAATAACGAACTTTAAACATTGAAATTACTCGATTAATTAACACTTTACAGTTACACTTAAAAAATGCATTAATATAACGTAATCTAAAAGAGGATGCAACTGACGATACGTGAAGCATGAGTGTGTTCGCTTAATTTTATTTCGAGTGAAACGAATTTTAAACATTGAACACTTATGCTGACTTTCTAGGAATTATTGAATTAATTTTATAGTCACATTTAAAAAATGCTTTAACACAGTACAGAAACGCTGTACAACACATAAGTACCTTAATCATTTTTGCATACAAACCCTTCTCATATATTATTATTGTTTAAATTGCAATCATTTGGAACTTTCATCTCTTTTCCCATTTTTAAATACAAAAATGAATTTTATAATAAAAAGTATATGCATATGTAGCCAAAAATGTATCCTCATCACAAAGCACACTTTCATCCTTTTTCCATGCAAACACCGATACCCTAACTTTTTTCCTCACATACTATTATTGTTTAAATGGCAATAATTTGCAAAATTTCATCTCTTTTCCCATTTGTAAATACAAAACTGAATTCTACAATAAAAATTATATCCATATATAGTTAAATATGTATTTTCGTCCTCTTTTCTCTTTACTCTTCACATATGTATATACAGTTAAAATCGTATCCTCCAGAGAAGGGATTTAAAAAGAGATTTAAAATTCGAAAATTTATCTCTGATCGATGAATGGTGAAATCGACGGTGTTATTGTTGAAAGGTAAACGTGTACTCTAATCTTTCTGTTTTCACGAACGGCCGGATCTCCAAGTTTTTGCTTGTCTCGAGTCGCGAATCGCGAATGAATCGACCGGTTTTGGTGAAAGCATTACCAACAATCGAGTGTAAATTTTTTAAAGTATTCAAAATGAAGTAAAATACAACTGAAAAAATTCATCACAAATCATCGTATTCTTATCAATTTTGATCAAATTTATCTAAAAGAGTGTGATTTCTTATGAGATAAAGTACAATTGAAAAAGTTCATCAGAAATAATTGCATTCTTATTAATTATGATTAAATTAGTCTAAAAGTGCGGTTCACTATAAAATGAAATGCAATTGAAAAATGACATATGGGTCGCATATGTTGCATTGTCTTTGCTATAATGCAATAGAACGGAGCAGTTAGGCGTGGTTTGTTTCATTGTTTTGATCACGATTACTTTA
>NW_017100188.1:512910-517160 GCF_001263275.1 Habropoda laboriosa | reverse complement strand
CCAAATTTCCAAATTTTAGATTTCTTCTGTACGAATATCTCTAAACAATTTTTCATTTTACTAATTTTTCCACACAAAAAGGGACGTCCCTAGTAATTATCATACTCTTTTTCTCTTCACTTTCACGCTTAATTATGCATAAATTTGTCACTTCAACCCGATCAATTTAAACAAAAAGAGATGAAACAATTCTTTATCTTATTAATTTTTCACAAACAAGGAATTCACTATTATTATCCTCTTGTTTTCTCCATTTTCACTTTCTTCAATTTTCAAATCTCACGCAGATTTAATTTGCTTTCATTTAAATAAATTAAACGCAATGTCTAATTCGTTTGTTCACTACCATTAAATATACTCTTTCTGGCATAAAAATAAATTATTGGCAACCTACACGAAGTATTTTATAAAAAGAATGAAAGTTCAAAATTTTGTATACATTCTTCGACTATTTCTTGGTCCGTTAATGTCAATTATTTATTAATTCACTACTTCGGTAAAAAGAGAAATTCAAGAGGAGACAAATTGGAAATTTGAAAATTCGGAAAATTTAGAAATTGGGAAATAGAGAAATTCAAGAATAGGCAAATGGAAAATTCGGAAAATAGAGACTCTGGTAAATAGGGAAATTGGAAAATTAGGAAATCAGTAAACATGGTGATTCAGGTCTAGGGAAATTGGAAAATTTGGAAACCAGTAAATAGAAAGATTCAGGTCTAGGGAAACTGGAAAATGAGAGAATCTGAAAATAGAGGAATTAGAGTATTTAGAAATTGGGAGGTAAAGAAAATTAGGAAACTTTGTAAACATTTTTCGACTACTTCTCAGCCTGTTAATGTTAACTACGCATAAATTCACCATTTCAACCGTTCAATTTTCTAATTTCAATTTCACTCTTTATCTTTTCTTAAAACAATACTCCGTGACAAACACGTTGCTTTTAATTCGATTGGATTCAGAAGAAAATACCAGAGGTGTTTGCACGAACCAAGAAATACAGACAAAGAGAATCGAATCTTTTCAGGAACGACAGAACGCAAAAACACGGAACCAAATGTTTCGTACGTGAGTGTTGCGTAATTATAAATATTGATCTGCTATCGGAAAATTTCGAAGCGGATAGTTTCGCGGTTAAGAGCAATTGTCCCCAGAAAACTACCGTTAAAGTGATCGTGACCTCGATCGAGACTCTATAGATTCTGTATAGATCCGCGTCTAGATCGTCTATACATATACGACTGAACAACCGGATCGGTGACTTTTTTACGAAATCGCTGAAACCGGCCTAAAACTTGACTCAGAAAATGAATTTACCCTTTTTTTTTATTATCGACCTCTCCGATCTTTTCTTCCTTCTTCTAGATTTATTCACCTGTGATTAGTATCACTTCAATCTCTTCAGAGAGTCTGATACATGTGTGTAAATTTAGTATTTTAGAAAAATGTTTAAATATTAAATATGATACAGAAAAAAAAATGAAATTCGAATGGAATATTCGAAAATATTGTGTACATTTAGTTTTCTTTTGTCCGAAAATTTAAAAAATATGAAATATGATAGAAGGAAAGATGGAATATTCGAAGATATTTCGAATCAGGAATTTTGTCAATAAAACTATTGAGGTTAAGTTTATCGTGCGAATGTCCATGTTCTGATAGCTGTAGAAAGTTTTGATCAAGTTCTAAAATTAAGCGTAGCGGGGCTTTTCGTGCGACTCTTCTAATGGACCAAAATAAAATTGTATATCTGGAATTTGGAAGCTGAGTAACGGAGTATTAAGATGCCTAAGCAAGGTTAAGAGTTTACAGTTGCGGTGCGATTGTAGGAGTTTCGAGATATTCCGTATCATTTTTGCTGATTTAATGACTATTTTTTGATATACATTTAATCAGTGAATGTTCAGTTTAAATGGACACAAAAATTTTGAAACCCTATTATTTCCTTATACTCTGCAAAATAATTAAAGAAATTGTTTAAAAATTCTACAAAATAATGAAAAGAATTATTTCAATTTTAAGTAATTGACAAAATGTTACTTTAGTATTTAGAAACTCCTTTATAAATTCGTGTCTCTTTATTAATTCATTAATGAATACGTTGAAGTTTAAAAAAGTAAAATTCGACAGTAAATATTTCATCTTTCGAAAATTCCTCCATTTCTATTTCAACCTAAATAATAAAATTCCTCGAACGCTCATGAATATTCACTTTAAAAAAAATTCTCTTTATCCAAGTTTCGTTTAATCATGCCACGCTACAATTACCTCTATTCTTTCCAATAATTCCGAGCGATGTTACAAAAAGGAAATTTCGACAACTCGTCGAATCAGAGCGAGTCTCTCCGCAGAAAGACGAAACGAGACCCTTTAACAATTCAGATGAAATCGCTTTTCAAGAGGCTCGATACATCGCGGCAATTAAACATCCTCCAACAATTCGACTCTTCCTGCCGCCAATTACCATTTAACCATTAATTAACGCGTTCCAATCGGAATTACAAAACCATATTCGAGCGTGTAATCAGGCTCGTTGCGTTTCCTGTCGTGCTCTGATTCGAATCTCTCTCGTTCCTTCAATTTTTTCCATCTCTTCTTCTTCTTCTTCTGCTTTTTTTAATCGTGGTTATAATTTCGCGATTCGTGGATTCTGACGCGATTACGACCGCTTTTTTGCACACAGAGGGGAAAGAAACGATTAACCAGTCGATCGGTGTAATCTCACAATGGCATCGTAAATTCCACGACGATTAATTCGCGGTCGCCGCCTCGCGCTGTTATTTCTTCGCTGGAACGACCTTCGTGCGCGTTTCTTCACCTCGCCGCGAAGGAAGACGGGAAAATAAGAGCTAACCCTTTCGCCTAGAAGGGTGTGTATACAGGGTGTTCCGTTTAACCGGAAGACGGTGGAGTATCTCAGGAGGGATTGAAGTTACGAAATAAATGTTCTTACAAAAATTGTAGAGAAATAACTGAACAAAGTGATGAGAAGTGTAAAAAAGCATGTAAGACAATGTTTAGAACGCAATTGGTGGGACATTTGAACATTTCTTGTAGAAGCTGCAAAAAGAGATAAATATTTCGAAAAGTGTTGAGTTTTTCACTATCGTACCCTAATACTTTTTTACTCGGAATAGCGCGAGGAATCGATTCATGCAAAAAAAAAAATCATAGCTTGTTAAACCATGCAAAACTTTCCTCTCCATTTTTTTTCTATTTTCAACTACAATCGAGTTCAAACTCGGTCCAGTTACTAATTTTCCTGTAGATGGGGAAGATATGAAAGTCAAGTTAATTTTCTTAAATGGAACCCTGTGTCTTTTTCTATTCATAATATGGTAGCCTCCGTTGAGACGAATTCACCGATGTGCCACACGAAGTCGTTTCGTTTTGTGGAAAATCGTCAAGTAGTGAAGAATCGAGGAGTCAAGTCAACATGTGTCGCACGCGCTTCCGGCCAGGTAAACCCTACCTGACTGTGCTTACTAATACAAATTCTCCACGATTTGACAACTTTCCATAAAACGAAATGACTTAATGCGACACTTCGTTGAATTCGTCTCAACGAGTGCAATAATATTAGGAATAGAAAAATACAAGCATCGTTTCATTTAAAAACATCAACTTGACTTTGATATTTTTCCCACGGCTACACCTGCGGAAAATTTATTTAGACCACCTAATGTCCCTTTATATACCGAACAACATTCGTAAGAACATTTATTTCATAACTTCTATCCCTCGTGAGATATTCCACCGTTTCCAGTTAAACGGAACACCCTGTATAGTGTCCGAATATTTTTAGGAATAACTGTAGATAAATGGATATGTAACTTCCAAGTCACATAGCGTCTGAAAGGGTTGAAAATATTACACCTGCAGAGAGCGTAAAACTTGTCTAATTTTATGTTATAAAATTTCAAAAAAAAAGTAGAAGAAAACTGTAGATATACCAAAATGAAAAAATAAGAAATAAAATAAGTTCTTGCAAAATAATATATAGAATAGCTATCCATTAAGAATCAACTCACAATGAAACTTTTTTTATTAAATACTCACGTTGCACGAAGTGAACGTAAAATCGTAGAAAGTGGAAGAAATGAAGCAAAAAGTTAAACAAATTTCGCATGAAGTAACTACACCAGTTTTTCCTTCGCGTTGCTTGAAAGCACAATTAACAAGTTACAGGTAACAAGATCTGGTAATCCTATCGATCAATGTTACTACACAGTGTCAATTTTTTTTATTTACCA
>NW_017100188.1:512502-512895 GCF_001263275.1 Habropoda laboriosa | reverse complement strand
TTACATAAAACAAATTCACTGTAGGCAGCTGTATATACATATTAACATTTCTTTCTACTTTTTCTTTCGTTTGTACACAAGATGTACCTTTCAACCTTGTTTAATCAAACGTTAACCACCATTAGCATAGTCTGAACACCACTCTACATCGATTCGTTAACCACGTCACTCTAAAAGCCTCACTCTATACGTGCTGATAATTACGAAAGTGGCGCAAGTCATATATTTAGACTTTTTCCTTCGGGTGTGTTAATATTTCATAAAAAATATATTGTTTTTCTAAATCTTTTCTTTGAAAAAATCGATGTAACAAAATCAGTTATAAATTTTCTTAGATTTTTTACTCAGATCACTTTCATAATCATCAGCATGCACAGAGTGGCCCAATGAAAC
>NW_017100188.1:510245-512404 GCF_001263275.1 Habropoda laboriosa | reverse complement strand
ATGAAACAAAAAAAATTATTAGATCTAAGGTATGAATATGTTTTATTTCTATTTCATTTTTTGACAATTGTGAAACTGTGAAATTTTAACTTTCTTTTTTACAGTTTTTCACAATAGTTGCATCATTTTTTAAAAATAGAATCAAACTTTTTTGATCGGAAAGTGTTAGAATAAAGTAGTCGAAAAATGATTACACTCTCGAGATATTTTAATTAAAGGAGGAGTAAATTGTTCCAGTTTTATGTACCACCCTGTATATTTAATCAATACGATCAGACAGCTTTAGAATTTCGAAACGCATTGAAAAGAAAAGGGATTGGAATCGAAGGCTTTTTGTTATGTTCTTTTCTTTCTTGATGATGAAAAACGAGGTTAATCGACGAATAACTCGATGAGAAACGAGGAATGTTCGAATAGTCGATGAAGATTCCACGGAGCACGCGACTATTCGCGAGCACGCTGCAAGATACGCCGGGTGATATTGTAAAAACAGCGCTTTAATCTGATGACGTAAGGCAGATATCATCTGGAGAGTATTATAATATAATGTGTAAGCGAGGCGACCACGCAATCTACGCGACTGCCATTTCGAAACCTTGTTTAGCATCGTCGAAACACGGATAGATCGTCGTTAACATGGCCGCTGAACGATCTCGTTTGTGCAATATGGCGGCTCGGGCGAAAATTGCGAAAAGTACATTTATGACTTGCAATGGTTCAATATTTGATGGATGTTGAACTAATTTTCGATCGTTTAGACATATTTTACCACGGTGAATTGAAGATGAGGATTTTGAAATTGTCGAAGAATGGAAAGTCGATGTTTGAGGATTATCTAACCTAACTTTTGAGGAATTTTAATCTGAAGCATGCTTCAGAAAATTGAAATATTCTTTGGAAATCTTTATCTGAGGAATTCTTGAGAAAATTGAAATATTCTTTGAGAGTTTCTATTTGAGAAATTTTTGAGAATAAATATTGGATAAATTTTATAGAGAGCTCGGAAATATTTTAATTTAAAAAACTTTTTTAATTCTCAAAGAAGGTCTAAAAAAATTCTCAGGAATTCTCGAAGATTATTTGAGAAATTCACAAGAAAATTGAAGAATCGAAGAAAATCTTGGATAATTCTCAAAATAGAACGTAAATATGAGAAATAACTGTGATGAGTCACTCCGGTTCTTTATGTTTACAAAAACAAAAAAAAAAGATACTACGCATTGAAAATGCATGTTATCTATGTGTTGAAGTATAGAGAGTGGAATTACATTCCGGAGCATAATATCCTGAAGGTAGAAACAAGTTCAATTAACATTGTAATAGTAGGAAGATATTAGAATATCTTCTATAAAGGCAGAACGGAATAAAACGACAAAACACGTACACAGTTTCTTCAATAATCCTCCGTTTTCATAATATAAGCAATTAAGATAAGTGAACCGGCAACCTACATTTTTTTCGGAGCTAACTGGATCCAAGTCTACTAAACTCGTTTTCGACTTCTATAATTTTACTTATTCTTAAAACAACTGTTATTAATGCCTTGTATTAAAATAACTAAATTTTACTTTTTCACGTTAAAAAGTAATGAAATTCGACTTTCTAATATAGTAATAGAAAAAGGAATGTTGCAATAAAATTCAATAATCAACTTCACATTCAAAAATCTCTGAAAAGTCATTTTTATTTAACATTTTGTCAGTGTACCAAAAAATGTTTCACATTTAAGGGCAAATCATCAGGCACCATTATTCAATAGTAAAAGATGGATTCGATGTATCCAGCTGATAAAAGTTGTGGATAAAGTCGGTCGATTCGCTACAAGCGGTCTGCTTAAACTTGCGTTCGCGTCTCAATGCGGTTAACTCGGTCGCTTACCTCCTTGTCCCTATAAATATTACTTCGAATCATCGTGTGGGTGAGATCCTTTTACTCTCGACGGCTTATCGTCGCTTCTTTTCACACATTGCTCCCTGCATTCGCGCCATATTGCCTGGTGAAAGCGTTTCCGATGCACAATGTCGAGAAATTATGCCACAGATGTTCTCTTTTATCGATTCTTAATTGTATTTTTCCGAGTCTCAGTATGTTGTTCATGTTATTCATATTCATAGTATTTTAAATATTTGAAAATTTTGGGAATTGGGAAGTCGGGAAAT
>NW_017100188.1:481741-510129 GCF_001263275.1 Habropoda laboriosa | reverse complement strand
AAATGGGGAAATTTGAAAATCAATAAACAGAGAGATTCAGAACTAGGAAAACTTGAAAATCGGTAGAGAAATTCAAGAGAAGACAAATGGGAAATTCGGGAAATTAGAAATCAGTAAATGGAGAGATTCGGGTCTAGGGAAACTGGAAAATTGGGAAATCGGAAAATTTGAAAATCGGTAAATAGAGAAAATCAAGAGTAGACAAATGGGAAATTCGGAACAAAGGGAAATTAGAAAATTTTGAAATCAGTAAATGGAGAGATTCAGGTCTAGGAAAACTGGAAAATGGGGAAATTGGAAAATCGGCAAATAAAGAAATACAGGAATAGGGAAATGAGAAAATTCGAGAATTTGAAAATTAGGAATTCGAAAAACGGAGAAATTCAGGATTAGGAAAATCAAAAAATTGGAGCATCTGAAATTTGGGAAATCGGAAAACTTGGACATCGGGAAATGATGAAAATTAGGAATTAGCACATTGAATAATTACAAAATCATAAAATATTATAAATATGTTTGCCTGCGCCATATTTCATGGTTGTATTGTCAATGTCCGAAAGATTTTTCCTAGTGTACGACTGTATGTCAACTAGATACCGCATTCCAGACAGCACATCGTCCGGTAGGTCACGCCAAAATATGACGTTCATCGACAACTACATCGTCAGTGATGTGCATTATGCACACGTGTGGAAAGTAAAAGGAATCGAAGGAGCACGAAGAAGCCATGAACAGAGGGCATAGCTCGTTTCGTATTCGCCTCGTTCCTGTACAACGACAGTCAGGCCACGTATCGTTAATAATCGGCCGCGTCCACACTGCGCGTTCATCTCCAGCGTGTGTACACGCGTGTGCAGCGCAATTAGGACGATCACACGCGAATACTTAAACGCCGAGCCGCCACCGCGAAACCAGGCCGTTGTTCCTTTACACAGGAAGCGAGCTCCGCTTCGAATTAACGTCTACGATGTGTACGTCATCGTCTAGCCGAGGGTTAACTCGACGATCTTGAAAATTTGTTATACTGGATGTTTCGCGTAAAACAGACCACTTAAATATCTTCTCTATCTGCGATAATGCGAGAAATATTTTTTACGTTATACATACATATAAATGGTTTCAAAGGGTGAATATTTACAGTGGCTGATCAAATTATTAGGGCAACCGGTAAGAAATTGACGATTTTACACTATAACGATTAATTTTCAGATGAAAATCTAGTTATACTGAATTCTTTTTTTTCTTTTTTTTTTTTTTTTTTTACGAAGCGATGATACGTCCGTCATACGGACGTTATTTTGTATATAGTATTGCAAATCGCCACTTGAGAACCACGTGTTACAGTTTTCTTGGTTTATAGCACTTTAATTATCGTTGCTGTGTTTTTACTACTTATAATGCGTAGTAAATTACTTAACATGTATCGAAAAAAGAATCAAGGCTGTAATTGCAGTTACTTCTTAACTGAATTTTGTATAACTACATAAGCTAAGTTTAACTGTTTCGTGTATCTTTAGTAAACAATCGTTAATTAAAAATCATCTAGTGTGAAAGCCTTGATATTGTGATTTTATTTCTATATAAACACAAAAAACATATTTTTCGTATTGCGGCTCTAATAATTTGATCATCCACTGTACATTTGATTTTAAATTTTAGTGTCCAAGTTCATTACAAGATCGTACTATTATCATACATAAATCAATGCACAGTAATATCAGCTGTAGCATACAACAGAAAAAATGATGTGCATATACTTACTTACGTAAAAACACCATAAAAAAATGACATTTATAAAAAAAACTTTTTCTTTTGTCTGATTCGTCTCTTGAAACCACTTAATCTAAGAAATACTTCTTGTATTGTCACAGATAGAGCAAGATATTTATGTGGCCTGTTTTACGCGAAACACCCTGTATATACCTTGTAGATACATATATCATACTGAATTTCAAGTGAAATTTCACGGTGCGACCAACCATCGCGTGATCCTTTTATTTTTCGACGTGACCCACCGATGGGTCAACACACTATTTTATAATATTCTGTAAAAGAGCGTGCATATATAACAGGTGAAAAGATTGGAAATCGGAAAATTAAGTATTAATGTTAATAAACATTTTGATAAAATGGAACCAAACTTCGACAGTAGCGAACAGTAGTGAACGTGTTAAATGGACGAAACTCCGTGTATTATCTAACAAGTCACGTGTTGATGGGAAGGAACATGATTTTTAAAACGATTCAGAGCCTTTCACCATGTACGAGGATGATTCTAATCTAAGATAATACAGTGCTTGTGACTCACTAACATGATAACACACGAGAGATTAATAACGCTGCGGAATAAAAAATCACAAGTACTTGAAGGACACCGTGTAGAGAGTATCGTACCCGTAACAAGTGACGATTCCAAGGAATCGTTCTAAAAACTATAAAGTTATCATCGAATACTAATAGCGTGACGCACAAACTAATATCTAATTCTTCATGAATAGCCAGAAGGCTAAAAATATGTTCTATCCTCGAGAACAATTTACATTTTAATCGTCGGGAAAAAACGTTTATCCTCGACCAATTATTTTCCCAGCTCAAAGATGTGAAAATTATGCGTGATAATATTTACCATGATACTTTGTTGCCTTCAATATCAATATCCTTTAACCATCAGATCTCTCCCTTTAAAAAAGCAAACCTGCTTCTTGTTACCGCCATTACCATTTTATCGCCATAATCTTCCCTCTTTTCCTGTGTTCTTCATCCAGCTGTTTTAGTATCTTCGATCATCCATAACCTGCTTCCTCTTGAGTAAACCCTTCGAGTTCGATGAACTCGTTTAATGTGTTCAGTAAAATCTGAGAAAATCTTCGTTTCGTTGTTATCTCTGTTAATATTCCATATCCACATCTTTCGTTACTTACTTTTTTCGAATTCTAAATTCTCAAGTCGTCATGAAAATTCACTATACCAATGTAAGGTACAATTTTAATAAAGGATTGGTGTACGGCTGAAAAAACTTAATTCTTCAGAAATTTAAAGCAACGCAAATGCTACACGTATCCTTTTGCAAATTTGTATGTTTATTCTATCATCTTTTAAGAATACAAACATATTTTTTCCAAGTGAAAATATCCATTTGTTGTAAAATAGGACCACCGTGAAGAGAGCGCCTTGAAAAATATCCTTCACGATGGCCGACATGATACCAGAACGTTGTACCTATCCAAAATACAAAATGCACACATATCCTTAATCTGTAGACGTGCGTCTCAACTAGAATAATAGAAAAGTATTGAGAAATAAAGAAATGGCAAGGATTCAAAGAAATTACTTTGTGATGGTTCTTTTCACCGCAGACTGAATTTTGAAAATATTTGCACAATTCTAGTTCAAACGATAAAGCAACATATCTACTGAATATACCTGAAAAATTCGGAGTGGATCGGACTTCTTGTTTCAAGCCAGTTTCAAAAATGTTGTTTCGAGAAAAACGCGTTTAAAGTTTCAATTACAATTTAAGACTATATAAAAAGCGAAATACCACGTTTACAGCTAATCTGCTATTCTAAGGCCATACAATACGCCTTCCTCTGTCCCGTAAAATGAATTTAAGACCAAATTTTCATTTTTGCGAGTGATCCTTGCCTTTTTAGGCTCTGCACACGGTGCCTTTTCTCGGCGACCGAAACCCGGTTAGTGTCACGTTCCATTGCGAAATTCGAAGCAACAGGAGCAATCACCGTGCCCCATCGTCTCGAAAATATTGAGAATACCCGAGTGGCTTTCGTTAAAACTTGCTACAGTTAAGAAATTAGCAAATTGTGTTGTTTTTACTCCACAATACAAATGCTTCGGTACAAAATGCCGTAGCAACACGTTTTAGCTTCCTTGACATACTTTACAAACCACTAATTCACTAATAGCAGAAAATACAGTGACAAATTGTACGATTCCAACTCTAGCGCCTAACGCTCGAATTTCTATCTGCTCACGTTCGAACGCACCGCTTCCTTTGAAGGCATACACCTCTGCCAATTTTCAGAATTAAGCTTTAGAATTTCGTGGACATATTTTCGAGACGTTAAACTATAAGAACTATAATAAGCAGAAATTTTAAATTATTAATTCATAAATGGACGTGGTTAATGTTCGGTACCGAACGTGACAATGGACGCCTCTCCAACAAGCATGACACTTTTTACCTTTCAGCTCTATGACACGGACGATCGGTGCCTCCTTTTTTTCTAGTAGCTTAATCAACATTTTACTCGAGGACGAGGTCCATGTGTTTATGGTTATATTGAGTCTTTACGTTTTGCGAGCCACACGTCCTTCTGGTGCCCATCAGTTTCCTTCAATGTGACGTGTCCAAGCTCCACTCACAAACATGAAAATTTGAAGTCCCGTTAGGACCAATTGCCTCGTGGGTCCGAGTCCCCGGTCGCGATCATGCCCCACTCCACCATCTCGGAAATTCCGGAATGGGCGGAATGCTCGTGGCTCGGAGAGGATGACAACCTCACTTTTCAATATAAAAGCCACGTTTTTACAAAATAAATTAGTTACACAATTTCAATCAAACACCGACACACATTGACCACATTGAAATAATTGAAAAAATTAATATTTGTTATTAAATATATTGATAAAACCAATCGTGCATCGTCAGCCTCGTTAATTTGAGACAAATTCATTCCGTGTAAGAATTCTCGCGTCTTGCGCTTCGAGATTTACAAACTCGAAAAATTCCTCCGAATTGTAAGGATTACACGGAACAGTTAAATCAGTCGATGCCACCTCTTAATGCTTCAATTTATTAAGCATAATTTGTCCTAAGATTTTAATAATTTTGTAACGAGCGATTAGCTTAGCCTTGCTTCACGTTTAGTGTCCCAATACTTGCGAACTTAGATTTACAGTCACAACTAGTGTAGAATAGTAGAAGTAATAACAACTCTGACATTTGAGTCATCTCTGTTAACGATAGCATGGGACATTTGCTCACCTATTAAAGTCGAAGTAGAAAACATGAAAATTCTACCGTTCGAACAATTACGAGCGTTAACGTGTGTCCTTGAAATGGACAAGCAACATCTGTTTGCACGAATTCCACACAAATGGCGTCTGGTGGTCGCCAAACAGCTTCGCATTGGTCGCTCGTAATCGAGCTGGCGGATGTGTAACTGTACTCGCGTTGTAACATATAACGACACATAAATTTGCATACGAATCAGCTGGCTAGGTGCGAAGAGAGACTGCCCCGACTTAATTTCCGTGATATCCGTATCGTGGGACGATTACCGAAGGAATACGCTCATTAATATCAATTCTTCCGAGGTGCAGACTAATTTCGTCGGAAGTTCAATGATTCCATAGTGTACGGTTGATTGTGATCGCGTCTGGAGATAATTTCGTTTGGATAAATGATGTTTGGTGGTTTGGTATCTTCCAAAATTATCGAAAGTATTAATTTTGGTTCATCACAGCCACCAAGTCACGCCAATCAAACGCTCTGTCATGAAAAGTTTGATCAAACTTTCATACAAACGAAATACAATTATTATCGATTCCTTTATACTTCTGAAACAATTGCAATTTTAATGTCTAGCAGATCAGACCTCTATGCAATCGTAACAAATTCATTATCAATGCCTTATTATTCCTCACGAAATTGTAATTTCGATCAAACCTCTATACAAACGAAACAAAATCGTTATCAGTGACCTTCTGTTTCTCAAAAAATTGCAATTTTAATGTCCAATTTATCAGATCTCCATATGGAAGGAAATAAAATTTCTCAAAAAATCACATTAATTTGCCAATTGACCTCCCTCTCATGAAAGGTTCGATCAAACTTTCGTACAAATGAAACAAAATTATCATCAATGCCCTTTTATACCTCAAGAAATCGCAATTTTAATTTTCAGTGGATCAAACAAACGAAACAAAATTATTACCAATACCCTTCTATTTCTCAAGAAATTATACTTTAATGTTCAATCAATCAGATCTCCATGTAGACGGAGACAAAATCCTTATCAATATCCTAGTATTTCTAAAAAATTATAGCTTTAATACCCACTCGCATGAATTTACCAATCGAGCTCCCTACCGCGTAAGATTCGATCAAACCTCCATTCAACTGAAAGGAAAAAATACTCCTTATCAATGCTCGAATATTTTTGAAGGAAATCGCCACTTCATTGTTCCCTGGTATCGCCCTACATCTCGAAGCGGAGCAGCACGCGAGACGGCCCATTAGCGGGACCGACGAGCGGCGTTTGACATAACCGGGCGACCGTCGTGTTCCACGTAACCAGCGGTTTGCCGGTAGTGTGCACGCACACGAAATAACACGGAACTTTCGGTGTTGGAAGAATTCAGGCATGCGTGACACACGTGTATATAGGTACGTGTACACGTATCACGAGACGATACATCGCAATGACTATCTAACTCTCGAATCATGAGGATCGACGCGAAAAAAGGATCCACGGTTCGAGTGAAATCGTCTCTCATCGTCTTTCCCTCCTCCTCTGCTCCTCTTCCGTCTTCTATCCCTGCCCGTCACAATTAGGGTTAATTAGCACGCGTAAGCGAGAAATCGCAATTGGAGCAGACATAGTATAGCAACAGCATCACTCGCTCTCTCCACTCGACTTTCCATACGGTCAGGACACGTCTTCTGTACATACGTGTATATGGCGAGGCGCTTTGTCTTGCGTCGAACGGTGCATGATTCCTCAAGGGGGAATGCACTGGAACTTTCGACCGTGGGGAAATGGCGATCTATGAGAAATATAGGATAGGTCGGGAACCATTGTGTTTGTAGTCTCTGAAATTCTGATTATTTTGAGGATTTTGGAGACGTTAAAATTTTGATCATTTCGGGGATTTTTAGGACACTAGAATTTTAATCATTTCGGGGATTTCTAAGACACTAGAATTTTAATCATTTCGGGGATTTCTAAGACACTAGAATTTTGATCATTTTTGGAATTTTTAGGACCGAACGTGTACATTTTTTATTTCTTTATTTATAGATATAAACCTATCCATGGGAAATATAGGTTAGGTCGAGAATTACTGTTAGCCCAGTCTGTATTTAGTCTCAGAGATTATGATAATTTTTAGGATACTAAAATTTTGAACATTTTCGTTGGTCGACGTGTAAATCTTGTCAAGATCAGTCTTACGGCGGAAAATTGATTTTCTGCGGTCTCTGTAATTTTTATCTTCTGTCATCTGCCTGCTATAATTATCGAAACGCCCTATTTGAAAATTTAAGAGATCTTTATTAACTTTCTTCGACTAATTTTTATTTAACTTTATTCGAATTCATTTTCTCGGACACCTCGATTCGACGATCGATTCGTCGAAGATAAGTTTCACGAAAGTGTACACGGTTTCTTGCTGCGCTCCTTAACTTCGTTGCGTTTCTCTTCCCCCCTTTATTACTAAGTGTGAACGCGGAATGCTTATGCATGTGCACATAGTATAATCAAATAGAATATTTCTTGTCAGGCTATAGAGCAGAACGTACGGCTATATATCGTACACGCGCGATAGAGGAGAGAGAACAATTCCGTGCTATAAATACACCGACAGCTACTGTCTTGTAAAACGACTGTTGCAAATTCTCGTACGATCGATCAGTCAGGATAGAATTGTACATGGAAATAGACCAGATGTTACCGTACCGAGAAAAACGGACGATAGGACAGGTTGACATGTGTTCAGCATTGGTGATTTTCTGGAAAAAGAGAGAAGTGGACACAACTGGGAAAGTTTCTTCTGAACTATTCTTTACATAGAACTACACACATGTGTCGTTATAATACGTGAAATGCAACATATTTTTATTTAAATCCCGATGACACAAGGGGAGATTTACAACTCAGATTTTATACTTTTTTAAACGAATATTTTCACAATTGTGATAATTCATATAATATTAAAAATTAGTCCAAAAACTCGAAAATATCCTAAAAATGCTCAAAATACTTGAAAATACATCAAAAACTCAAAAATACTCCAAAAAATACTAAAAAGATTTCAAAATCCTCCTCCACCCCGAAGCTTTCCTTCTAGAAGAAATCCTAATTCTGCAAATTCCAGTCGAATCGTAGAATCACCATGAAACCAACGTATAAAAATTCTTCTCGTCAAGCGAATTCCAAATCCCTGAATAATCTCGTAACCAAGCCACGCAATGGCTGTGATTCGCACCGCGTGTTTCCCATACGCAACTCGTCTCTCCTTTTTACAAGCTTTCGATCGACGTATTCCATACACTCTATCTATATTTATCGCAATTATTTACCAGATTCGATAGCATCGAGTACATGTGCGAGGACGGCATCAAAGGTCGTACGGACGTTCATTAGCGTTGGTTGGGCGAAGTGGAGGGTGCGTGAAGAGGTCGTTCGTCCCTGCTTTCAGACATTGCTGGTGAGTGCGTGGCTGTTGCGAGGGACAAATTAATCGCGGCTAATTTATCGTCGAGCGTGGAAAAACAGTTATTACGGTAGATGCAACAGGTATATACTCGAAGGACGAAGCTGATAGAAACGGGGAGGAAGCATGTCCTTTGTGAAAGGCAAAAGAGTTTTTCTAGCGTGTACATACAGTCGCTTCGTTTCGTTAATGAGCTGGAATCTTCGTTTATGAAGCGTGAATTTCTAGAGGAACGTCAAATATATCGAAGTTATCGGAAATTTTCTGATAAACACTGATCGGGGGGGAAAAAACTTTTTTTTCTTTTTCTGATTGGTCGTCGGATTGGTTCTTTGAAGGAGGAATGTCTGTGCTTCGTTAGGATTGATTTTTATATATATATATATATGATAGGAGGATATTGATTATTTGCTACTTCTTGTTGTGTTGAGATCTTGATATACAATCAGCTTTGGAACTTTGAAAATTTGAACAGTTCGATGTTTGAAAGTTTGTTTATTTGAAAGCTTCAATATTTGAAAGATTAAATATTTAAAAATTTGAATAGATGAAACTTGGAAAATTGCATAAATATGCATACATAGCACCATTAAAAAGACGTTATATCGTGAGAATAACCAGCATAAATTCAGCGTATATACAGTGAACGTTTTCCGAATGCATTTTATCTAATAAATTTCGAATCCAGTTACTTAAATGCATTTCTTCTGGTCTCCGTTAAATTTCAGCAGTAAATCCTACGTTTTCATGGTTACGCAAATGTCCAGGGTCTGGTTTTCAGGAGTTGAGTAAGGTTTACTGGTTTCTCGCCCTCAATAACAATTGATTTATCGTTAAGTCGTGCCTGGACACGCCCAGTCAATGACCTTGACGAATTTATGGCCTCTATAGGTCCAGTTTCTCTCCAGTATGGTTACTGCAACGTTTGGGCCTGGCAAAGCTGCAGACCATATGTAGCCAGAGACACGTTCGAGATAAAAATATTCAGGAAGTTGAATGTTCTGTTATTTTTGTGTTCTGACTGAGTTCAACGTTGATATATTTAATATTTTCGAACATATTTTTGGTAAATATTGAAAAGATTCATTTTTAAATTAAACAATGTTCAATTTTTGTGAAATGAATATTCCAATCTAATTTGAAAATTCTTCACTTCCAAAATGTATAAAATTTGAACTATGAGGGAAACAGTATGTATAATAATTGAAATTCTCATTAGGTGAATTCGAACAAATGTTAGGTAAAAATGAGGAAAAATTTTAATTTTTTTATCCAAAAAGAAATAGACATGTGCTATTTTCAATATAGCATGTTGAATTTTTCAAAACTATTGTCTCCATGATATCCCACACTTCTAATTTCAATTCTAAATTCGATTTCAACGTTTTACATCATTCTTAAAAAAACAAAATCAAACTAAGATGAATCGTTGTTTCTTCCCTGCCAATTACTCCCCTCGATAGTATTTTAAACACACCATCATCCTATCGAGCGCACCATAACCTATAAATAACCACCGCTGCTAAACCTCCAACTTCCAATTTTCCACGAACAATTAACAATTTCCTCTTAACATCAGGTCTTCGTTTATATCCCAGACGTTTATACGCGTCCTGTTTCCTTACGATCCTAGAAATTGTCGCCTCATAATTCATCCTTGGACTGGCTAATTACCAAGGGAGGCGAGGAAAACGGCTGAACGCGACCACTACACGGAAATTTATTCTCGACCCTGGAACTCTATCGCCAATTAAACCGGTGGAGACTTATTTAATCCGCTTTCGCGGTAAGCACGATAAGCTGCCTGATCGTTTGCTCCAAACGATTTCAGGTTACGCCAAACGGTATGCTGTTCGATGATCAAATTGAGGCTATCGACGCAACAGTGACCCTCGAAACGTTTGTTTTCAGATTATGGCTAATGAAATTATTGACCTTTTAATCCTTCCGCTGCGGCAGGTGTTAATACGCAACGCGCGTCACTGACGGTAGATGTTCAGTTGCAGCCGCAACATCTTTTGCTTTTTGTTGTAAAAATTTGAAAAATTTTTAAATTTATCATTTTATGAATTTAAGGTGAAAATGCGCAAATGGCAAAAATTAAGGATTAAGTTAAGGTGAAAGTATGCGAAAAATCGACAACAGCACAGTACGTGGAAATATTGAGAACGCCTATAGGCGCCAAGGTCACAGACGAGACAATTTGCAAAGGGTCTATAGGCGCCAACAGCAGCGTAACGGTTAAAATATTTTTCGAAGTTTCTATTTTTAGATACATACGTACTTTTATTTTGGAAGGTTGCTTAGACAATCGAATTCAACTGAATTTTTATTCGACTACTCAAATGATACATGTACGTTCCCCGTTGATCATGAAAGGGTTAAATTAATCAGTGCTCCAACAGTGGAATTTTGTTCTGTTTGCAATCGAATTGGAGCTGTTTGAGAAAAATAAAAATTGTCGAATTGTTTCGAGATTCGGTTGGAACGATTTTGGAATATTTCGTTTAGATGTGAATTTTAATTTATAAATGAAATTCGAGGTATCTCTTTGGCGATTCTAAGGACGGTTCGCTTATTGAGAGATCTCCTCGTGTAAGGCGACAGATCGTGACACTTTCTCTCGCACGCGATACCTCATTCATCGAAACGCCTCGTCGACTGCCTTTCTGAACTCACTGGCCCAAGAAGGACATGGGTTTTTTTTCTAGTGGTAGTTAGAGGTTTCGTTAGAGATATTTTTCTGATTGACAGTTTTCATTAGAAGGTTCGTGATGGGATTATTAGCGACTGTTTGAGCAGTCTTTTTTCTTTGGGAATAATTTTAAGACTGTTTTTTCGTCTTAGATTTTTCTTTTTATATATCCACTTTAAAAATACAGCTATATTCAAAAAATGTGTAATTAATTGGTGTTGAACTTAAAATAAACAATTCTAACATGTTCGTTGTTAAATTAATTTTACAGAAAATTAATGTTAACAAGTACAAAATAAAAATAATATTTATCCTTTTTTCACTAAATTTCACATAAAATTAATGCTAGTATTTCAGAATTAATATTACACAGGACCGAATCGATTTGAAAAAAGGTGAAAACTTGAAAATTTTGAAAAGACATTTTTTCTACCAAAAAAAATTTTATAGAAGCACTATAACCTAAAGATGAAATACTGATTGTCGACTGTCGACTACATTTTAAGTCATCCTGCACGAAAACGAAAAACGTGGTTTCGAGGAAAACACGTTTAAAATTGGAATCCTGACACATCTCCATCGAGTGTACTTGTAACTTCGTTATTTTCACGAATTTCTTCTTAACATTATAAGACCATATTTTTCAGATGTACTTTCAATTTATGTCAAATAAAAAAAATCGACTTTTTAACACTTTCAAACTGGACTTACTCGCCTTAACTCTTTGGGGCATAGTAAGATAAAAAGTGTCCCACCCTTTTAGTACTTACATATGCACGATGGGATGTTTTTCATCCCATCTTGAAACATTAAGATAACAATAACTTAACCTGTTTTCACAAGTTTCACGGCGAGACTATTTGTCTCATCTAATATCGAAATATTTAAGCACTTCTTTTTAAGTTTGAATCGTTTTACATCATAATTCACCGTTTATAAATAAAACAAACCCACTTTGTTAAATTTTTTGAAAATAAAATTACCGTGCAGCTAGAGTCCCTTTTTGGTCTCAAAATCCTGTGTTCCAAAGAGTTCAAGTAACTTCCTAAGTAGCAAAATTCCAATCAGTTCTCCAAGCTTCGTCACCAAGACCAAGAACCTCATAAAACCTCTCTTTCTCTCCCTTTCTATCATTGTGGAAGAAACTTGAAACACGTAGGGCGAGGTACCTTATAGTATAAGCTAGACGAAAGAGCATCGGCTGTGAGTATTCGCGAATGGAGGGGCGATGTCCAGGTAGGGGGAGGTGCAAAAGGTGAAAAACAGTTTGCCATCAGCATAACCGGTTCCATGTATCCTGAGTCTGCGCGTCTCACTGTTTCTCCATGGCTGGATCGTGGCGATTTGGCCAACAGAACAGGCACTCTCGATCATAATCGATCTATGACTGCTACCAGTGCCACTATCGCTGTACAGTTAAGCGTATCCGACACGGTTATCCCTTCTCCTTTACTCCTTCATTTAGTTTCTATTGGGTATCGAAGTTTGTTCGAGTTAACTTTTAGGATGATTTAAGTGGCTTCTGGTGGAGTGGATGATTCGATGATTAGGTTGCTGGATTCAATATGGTGGAGTGGATGTGTGTTTATATGTTGGACGGAGTGTAGGTTTAAGGAACTTTTTGATGTTTCGTAGGGAATCGAGTAGATTGATGGTTATGGAATTTGGAAACTTGACAGCTAGAGAGTAGGGGAATTGAAGGAATCGAAAATTTGGAAATTCGAAGCATTGAAAATTTTTTAATTCACACAGTTGAAAGCTGAAAAATTGGAAAATTTGAATATGTGGAAGCTTAAAAATGAAAAAATTTGGAAATGAGGAAATTCGAAAATTGGAATATTTGAAATTTGGAAAATTCGAAAATTGGAATATTTAAAAACAGGAAAATTCGAAAATTGGAATATCTAAACATTTGAAAACTCGAAAGTTTCAATAATTGAATCTTTGAAAATTCGACAGTTTGAATATTTGAAAATTTGAACATCTGAGATATTAAGACTTCCAAATTTTGTACTGCATACATGCCAATCGCCAGCGGCACATTTTCATTTAAGAGGAATATCCCCATCCTTTTGCTCCTGTACGATGAGCAGCCTCGTTAAGCAATGTGATGTGCGACTTATAATCTGTTTAAGGTACTCTTCCGTTTCCGTCACGGACCATTGGCCATTAGTCACGGGTTTTTCCTCGTCCAGATAATTGGTTAAGGAAGTAAGAGAGGGATGTGGACCAAACGGGTTTGATGTTTTCAGTTTCATAAAGTTTCACGATTTTTTCTCAGAATCTTAATGAACTTCTTGTAGCTACAATTATGTTAATCAAGTAGAATTTACCTTGGCTTTAATCTGTCGAACTTCAGACTTTTGTCTTTCTATGGGAAAGAAATAAGAATTGACAATAGTCATAAACAGAGTTCATGGTAACGTAATTGTACAATAAAATCGAATGGTATTCCAAGAATACAATACTACAATAGTAGACAAATAGAGTAAGATTGTAGATAATAAGAGAAAATATACATAAATCTGTAGATAAGAATATAGACACAAATCTAGATAAAAATGCAGATATAAATTTTAAATAAAATGAAAGCTAAAATAAAATAAAAATCCTTTTTATGTCAAATAACGATATAAGAGGGTTAACATCCTCCACCCACATTTCTCCCCCACTCTTCAACCGATTTTCGTAATTCCAATCACACCTCAGCCATTTGTAGCCAGTTTATAAATAAACAGACGAATAAAGGAACTTCGCCAGGCGTGAAAGCTACCGTAACGAGTCCGGTATCGTTTCTGATACCTTGACACGGTCGACTCGTTCCAGATAAGCTTTCCACCGTCTCGTTCTGCTCCCCTTATCGGCCAACCAGTCATTTTTCACTTTCCACACACATACACACTCATGCACACGTCTGCAAAAATGAAAAACGAAAAAGAGAAAACTATTAACATTCCTAATCCACGAAAGGTCAAGGATAATCCGAACTAGAATCGTAATTACATTGAATTGTATAGCCAGTGGAAGCGATACGCCGAGATTGTAAAATCTGTCAGGCGTCAAAGTACACGTAGTAGTTTCGAGGAAGATAAGGAACTCGATGTTAGCTCAGAATTGGATCTTTCAGTGCAGTATTATTTAAAAAATATATATACCTTAATCCTGAACAGCTGTTAACTGTAAGAAAAAATCAATCAAATAAATAATTAAGAAAAAATGTATTCCATGAAAAGGTTTTTATTACTTATTAGTAAAATATTCAAATTAGTGAATCCTCAAATTTTCTATTACTTCAAAGAAGTGGTACTTTTGCGAGCAGGCCAAGATAACCTACTATTTTAATGCTTTAATTCACCACCTCACTACATATATCGCTTCCACCGACTATACACGGAATTCGACGAAGACCTCGATACAAAGTAACCTCTAACTCATTATTCAGTTCATGGTAATATCGTTCTGGATGAGCAATCAGTTGTTTCACAAGTAATAATCTCAGCCTAATGGCACACGCTAGAAAATTTGCGCTTTGAAGGATAATTAAAGGATAATTTCTCTTCGAAGGGTATACAATTAGTCGAAGAATCACAGCTCCTACAGGTTGAATCGTTGAATAAAAAACATCTTCGAAATAGTAGGTACGTTCTTCGTTTATGTTCTTGGACAAGTAAGAAGGAAGCGTTCGATTACGATCCTCTCGTTTCGCCGGTTGCGTCAACCGTCGAGAAAACGCTTCCGGTTATTATCGTCTTCCTCCTGAGTGGACTACAGTGACCGGTCAGAAGATAGCACTCTCCGTGTGCTCTTAATCTCAGATGGCGTACCCTTAGGGACATTTGATGTTTAGGTGATTAATGATTGTGACGAGGAAATTCTGTTACTCAGGGTTTTCTTTTTCAATTTTTTTTTTTTAACAATGGAAGTTAGATTGGTACTTTTCAAAGGAAGATCGTCGATAAATAATAGGATTTCATAAAATTCCGGCTGGAGGAAGTTTCACTTGCGAAGCTTGGAATTTTTATTGAATAATGGAGAGGCTATAGGCAGTTTCGATGTAATTGAACAATCAAGGTCATCGACGAGCGTGACCCCCATTATACCACGCTGTCTACTTTCGCTTGCTTCCTTACAAATTATCTAACGCGTATATAAATTTTTCATCAGTATTCCAATATAATAATTTTTTTCGTATCAATATTTTAACATTAGTATTAGTATTCCATTACTAATATTATAATTTTAATATACGATAATTAATATTCTTAATTTCAATATTCCAATATTTTTAAAGATTTTCAAATTTAGTAAAATTATTTTACTAAAATTACAAATAAAATTTAATTTACTAAAATTATTCACAGTAGGTATATATACTCCATTAACCCTTTGACTGTGTCACGCTTCCAGAGAAAACTATCCATTGTGATTTCTGAAAATCAGAAGTGGAGGGAAAAGTTATTATTTACAATAATCGAAACAATTCGCGATATTCAGTTGCTATGCACAATGTAACAGTACGTCCAATTGCACAAAGTATAGGTATATGTATGTACAATATATACTTCTGGTGCACATTAATGTACGTCTATATACGCCTTTCACAGTCAAAGAGTAAATACACTACAATCCGCTCTGCTATATCAACCGTATTCACTCTAGAGGTTTCTCCTCGAAACAATTCACCGTCAAGATTAAACCAATTAAACTAACTTCCCAGCAATGACCATTAATAATCAAATTCCAGACGCAGCTCCTTCGCACGTCCGCGTGAGCGGATCCGGCGTGGCCAGCGAGCCTGCGTGTCCCGATCGATACGCAGCTAGCAAGATGTTGCAGAGCTGCAGCGGCGGCGGGTCCAGATGCGCGAGACGCGCTCTGGTCTTCGTGTTCGCCTGGGGCCTCGTGATGATCGCTGCTGTACAATTCCGTCACGTGGAGAACAGCTTCAGAGAGACTCCGACCGCCGAGGATTCCACCAGCGAGCTTCTTATCGACGATGTTTATCATCGTCGTGAAATGATGAACAATCGTGGCTCTTCCAGCCTTGGTCTATCCAGATACCTGCTTCAAAGATCCTCAGCCGACTCGAGTTTCTCGAATTCAGGAAGTTCAGGCCTGCTGACCACCTTAACCATTCTATCCAACAATCCAACGCGAAATCCTCTGGAATTGGAGCCGTTGTTGGACAAAAGACCAGCCAAAACTGAGGAAGAATTAATCCAAGAGATAGAACAAAGGTTACCAAGCCTACCGCTAGCTTACTGGAGCAAGAACAACAAGTACTCCGGCAGTCAGAGTAAAGTGAAGAAGAACGATAGCTGTTCCAACTTGAAATATCCTTCTATATACGACATAGAGTTTAATAATGTTTATTGGCAGACGATGAGGACCAGTAATGGAACGTTCCAGTTATTCGGTGCTTTCTACGATCGTAGAAAGTTGTCCAGAATTGGCCCAGCCATCAGAATCGTCGGGATGATTGATAGAATCGAGCCAACAGTGAAGACTCATTGTCAACTGTGGTACGATGGTGAGAGAGAGCCGAAAGTTGTTGAAACTTTGGAGTACAAGTACATCTGGTACCCTAAATGGGGTAATTACAAACAGGGAATTTACCAGCCATACGTGATAGCCTGCAAGATTCCACAGTCTCATTGGCTCAAGGGATCGCCTGCATCTGTGTCTATGGTGGAGAAACCATGTGACACTCCAACGAATAATCTCAGAGTCATCTATAATAAACCTGATAAAAAGAAAGACTTTGCTGTCTGTGTGAAGGGTTTGGACTTTCTTCACGAGGATCTGTCTGTCAGACTGGTCGAATGGATTGAACTGATCACTCTGTTAGGAGCTGACAAGATATTCTTCTATCAGCTTCAGGTGCATCCTAACGTGACTAAAATTTTGGATCATTATCAGGGATTAGGCAAGGTACACGTGACACCGTTGACACTGCCTGGTGGACAGCCTAATGTTCCTGCTTTTCAACACATGTATCTAACTAAAAAGACTAATCATAAGAGACAGAACGAATTGATCCCCTATAATGATTGTTTGTACAAGCACATGTACGAATACGAGTACATAGCTCTATTGGACGTGGACGAGGTGATTATGCCAGTACAGGACGCCACATGGCAGGATCTGATGAAGAGGGTGCTGACCAAGGCGTTCAAGATTCGAAATGAAACCAGAGCTTCGTATAATGTGAGGAACGTCTACTTTTTGGACGATCTGCTGCATAGTCACGGATACTTCAAGGATATACCTAAGTAGGTGCATATTGTTATATAGTTACATACATAGTTGGGGGAATATGCTGATATGTCTTGTTCTTTAGTATTGGTATTTTGAGTAAGAAAAAATGACTAAGGGGAGTTTATACTGTGTAGAGCTCAGGAGTTTGACCCTGGAAGGAATGCGAGTCTAGTTGGAGCCCACCTTCTCCAATACAATCGTAAAAATAGGGCACATGTACTGTCATTATTGGTCGACGACGAATCGGATCATTTAAAATTGTGGGAGTAAAGTGCCCCCCTTGCCCCTGTGTCGCCCTGGGAGCAAACTCTTGAGCTCTGCACAGTACATAATTTCAGAATGTACATATTTTTTTAACACAATTTTTTTTTACTGTTTAAGATCACTTTAACGTTGACTATAACCTTCCATTACTTACAAAAATATGTTAAGACGCAAAAAAATATCTATGATTTTGGAATCACCTTCAAAATGACCCTGGGACGTCGTTGCTTTTTTATAATCACCACATGCACATCTTGAAAGCATATAAAATCTAGTTAATCACTCTTTCTTACTTTTAGTACCAGTGGAAATAACTTAGGCATTCGTTATAAGCGAGACACCCTGTAGTGTAGTGTTTGGATTGTGTAACCTGTTGGGATAGTTGGGGAGATTGATTGGGTCGTTTCAGAAGTGGGATGAATAGGGTTAGGTTCGAGGGTTTCATTGTTGATGTTTGTCAGAATTGTAATTGTGTTTGTGAATTGTTTTATTGGGTCAATATTTGTAGGAATGATAATTGTTTGAATTAATTCAGTGTGAATAATAAATTTTGAGGTTATGAATCGTGCAATTTAGATTGTGTGGAATAGTAATATTGGCAGGTAACGTGTTGGGTAAATAAACGTTTAGTTTCGAAATCTGCGTAAATTGCTACTGAACTACCCCATCCCACGGTCTCTTCTGTGTCATTAAAGGTATTGGCAAATTTTAACGTAACTGAGAGGCGGGTCTCCTCTCTAATAAAGTAACAAGTAAGAACTGCGATTTAGCAATCTCTCGAACGCTGCCAGTTAACGCTGAAATAAATGGAAGCAAAATGAAATGGAACCTTCAATCGTTTAATTGCCCCCTAATCTGACTATAAACTCTTAAATATGATAATTTTGGAAGATTGAAATATAAACGTGAAAACTCTGTGGGGATTGTCCTTTGGAATGGGGAGTTTTGGGAATATTGCAGAATTTGGGAACTTGAATGTTTTCAAATATTCAAACTTTCAAATATCTAGAATCTCAAATTTGTTAGTTTTTAAAATTTCATGTTTTCACAATTTCCCAACTTCACCCTTCAAACAATTCAAAATTGAACACGCGTTAAATTCCGAAGATCAAACTTCCCCCGCAGAGAAATCCAAGGAAAAATTCGATAACCAAAACTCCAAACCACCCACTTAAATCCACTTACATGTTCACGATCTGTTCACAGGTACATGCATATGCTACAGCACGTCTATCGTTCCAAAAACTTCACCAAGCCGAATCAATACATCAAGTGCTTCCACAATCCAGAGAGGGTTGTAACCTTACACAATCACTTTCCCTTAGCCTGCTTGGGCGCTGGATGCACTAGTTACCCTATTGAAACAGAGGATGCACAGCTACAACATTATCGTGCGGATTGCGTGAAATCGTTGAAGAAAACTTGCGTGGAATATCGAGAGAATAGTGTGTTGGATAAGACCATATGGCGATACAAGGATCAATTGATCGAGAGGGTGACCAGGACGTTGGAAACTTTAGGCTTCTTTGGACCAAGCTAGCGCGAGCCAGACTTCTTGACTTTCTATTTCGTGTGCTATCGACGACAAAGCCTAAGATCGTTTCCTTCGTTCCTCTCGTTCCACTTTTCATCGATTTCCTTGGAAATGGTCCAACGTGCGAGAGGTTTGCTACTCGAATGGTCGTTGGATAAACGTTTGCTTCGATCAACGAAGAATGTTCTACAACTTGAAACGTTGAATTATATTTTTGCGCTGTCAAATGAAAAAAATTTCTTTCTCTTTTGAAACGAAAATGGAATTTCTACGATGGATAAGTCAGTGAATGAATATTTGCCATTTGGCAGGTATTGTGAAATTTATTATATCGAATCAGTATATTCTGAGAGTAGAGATTTGTGAATGGAGATTTGAATGTTGAAATTTCAATTATTCGTCTTCCATATTACAGCAGAAAATTATTTTTTTCCTTGAAATATCGTCAAAATTTTTTTATACAATCTTCCGTATCCATCCATGTTCCACTGCAAAAAATTAATTCCTAAAAATCTCTTTAAAACTGAACCCTTCTTACACTGAGCAAAAAACTGAAACTCCTTGAATGATATCATCGTTCCACCGATTAGCGTAAAAAAACCTGCAAAAACTGGATTTTTCACGAGATAAAAAACCACTTCCTCAATTAACGTAACATCACTTTTGCGCTAATTTTATTCATCAACTATACCGTTTATATTTATTCTTTCTAATTGCTGGATAAGATCAGTGCAATGTTTATTTCATGTTAATTGAGGAATTAGTTTTTCTTCTATACATGAAGAAAATTCAATTTTTCGCGGTTTCGTAAATTTTTTTAACAAACGAAGCATTCGTTGATTCTCCGACACGTTCGAGGACAAAAAGGCTGTGTAATTTGGACGGAGCGTATGACAACGATTAGTGTAAATCCGTAGACTAAGGAATAGCGTTAACGAATTTTCCAATTTGTGCCACTCGACGGAGAGAAAACTAGAGCAATCGCGATTCATGGGATAAAAAACCAAACGTCCTTCATGAGAGAGTCCCGGTATCAATTAATTCTCGAGTGAACTACATACTTTTACAAGACGTTCGATACGATTAATTTTTCTCTTTTCTTTTTTTTTCTTAACGAGATCGAATGACATCGAACGCCATTGGAAAACCAGGCAATTAGAAATTCGAAACGAGGCGAACTCGTGTACAACGAAATTTGGAACGAGTTTAACCGAACGAGTGCTATTCAGATAATTCGATTAAACGAAGAATTTCAATTTTCAATTTCCAATATATTTTAAAATTCGTACACTCTGATTGGTACTCGCAGAAATCGTACATTTTACTAAGATTTCTTTACTTTTCTTTTATTCTATTCGAGCAGTGAAATTAACTTTGGTTATTACTATTTCAATTCGAGTTTCAATTAATAAAATTTAATACTCAGATTTAATGTTTACGCTCCTGGATTTAAAAGAAATTTTTGCTGTTGTCATTCGAATAGTGACATTGTTTTCCTTCTTTTTAAATATTACTTCAACTCTCCAAATGTGCGAGACTTGAATTTCAACGAGTAAAATGGATATTAGAAAATACTTCAATTAATTGCACGAAGTATTTGAACATTTTAAAGTTCGATCATTTTAACCGATAACTCACCGAAATAAATTTCGAAAAATTCGAGCAACGCCTACTCGAAATCGAGCTAATGGACACGAAAAGAAATTTCGAAACGCGTTAATCTTAGCTTCAGAGCGAATAATGGGCCACATTGAATTACATGTGTGTCTTGAATTCAACGAAAATACGAAGGAACGAACGTTCGAGAGTCTCCGCCGTTCGTCAATTGCACAACGCTATACTCGATTTATCGATCTGACAAGAAAATCGGCAGGGACTCGCGAAGATCGTCATTTTCACGAAGCTTCGTTGTATTATCTTAATCTAGCCATTCTTTTGTCCTGTATCGAACAATTTAGAAACACAGTTTGCGTCGATCTATCGAAAACAAGTTTCATTTACGAGTATACTAATACAGGGTGCTCAAAAAGAAGTCGACATTTATTGCTACTTGGCGTAACTCAGAGAAATGTAAACTTTACTGGAAAAGCATTTGAAAATTTGCATTTGATTAATAGTTGCGTGGGTCCTATATGACCCACGTTATTGCATTCATTATATACAGATTATTTTTCAATAGCAGTACGTTATTTATAAAATGTTATATACACGATAATTATTGTACCATTTAAATGATACTATGAAACATTTCGTGGTAATGTTTCAAAGAAATGAGTGAAATAAAAAAAGAGAAAATATACCTAACCTACAAATTCTCGATGGATAAGTGTTAACATGTTTTTGAAGCACCCTGTAGATCAAGAAGGACGTTGATCTATGTTTCTTGTATGAAAAGGAAAGAAAATGATAAAAGATCGATGTAGGAAGTTGTTTCGTATAATTTTTTTTTTTTTTTCATTTTTCGTTTGATCGATCACGTGACAGGATGATGCATTTATTAATAGTCGTCGGTGAGGTTGTTTAAAACCGAGTTCCACGACCTTACGTTTAGTATTAATTAGCGTTATTATCCTCTTTTTTTGAAGACTAGGACTCGCAGTATCCGTAGTTCTCGTAAATTTTTTTCCTATTTCCTACTTTTTTCCCTCTCCTCATCGTTTCCGTGTGTATCGGGCGGAAGTGAGAAAAGGGATTTATCAAGAGTGATCACGGGAAGAAAGTTGATTGTGAATGTAGATGATGAAGAATAGTATCGATCGTAAATTGAAAACTAATTTCTTCTTCTTTCTTTCCTTTTGTAATTTATTACTTTAAAAAAATTCTGGTGCAATTTGACGAAATATTTTTTAAACACTCTATATATGTGGACTATCGAGTTGCGTAAAAAAAAAAAAGAAGCTCCATTTTCAACATGCTGCACGAAGAGAGAATGGTTTCGAGTTCACGATCGATGCTGTAATACGAGTTTACTGTAAACTAACGATCGTAATTCCGGTTGAATAGCGTTCCTTGCGCGTTTCAGTGGAACGTAACGAAAGGCCTCTTGTTCCAAGGATGTACGAGCATAGTAAATCGAGAAACAGCGTGGTCGATGATGTTAAGTTTGGTCACGTAAACGGAGGACGACACGAAATAAATTGTCTCTGGATGCAGACGCTGACTTTTTTGGAAAAATTGCGTGGCGCTCTGTTTATTTTTTACGTCACGATCGAGCGTCCTGTATATTACGCAATACGATGGCATTCGATGCTAATAAGATGTTCGGGATTGCAATAATTTCTTGAGCATCCGAGAATTTGAAAATTGGAGAGAATTCAGGAGATACGAAATTCTAGATTGTGAGAATTCGGGAATTCTGAAATTTGAGAACTTGGAAGTTTCTAAATTCAAAGCTTTGAGAATTCGAAAATTTTGAAATTCGATAATTTGAGAATTCGGGATTTTGGGAATTCGATAATTTGAGAATTCGGGATTTTGGAAATTCCAAACTTCGAAAATTCGAAAGCTTTCAAATTCAAAACTTCGAGAATTCAGAATTTCTAGATTTCAAAAAATTTGGAATTCGAGAGTTTTGAAATTTGAAAATTTGTTTCACACCACGAGTTTCACAGTAGAACGAAAGTACATCCGTGGAACGATCGAATGCTTTCTTCCCGCGTGTGTTTCCTTCGTAACTAGAGGCGGGCTTCATACGCTCGCGCTCTCCTCTCCTTTTTACATGGTGAACCTCGATCGCTTTCTACGCGACACGATCGTTTCCTTTCCTTTTTCTTTTCCTCTGTGTGCTGTCAGGTGAGAGCGCGATTGACGTTGCACCATGAACTAATTCATAGACTACATTATTATTATTATTATTATTACGATAATTAATATCCTTATTATATATTAACGTGTAACAGATTTGTCCATTGAATGTTTCAACAAGGGATATTTATACTCTTACATATTTACACATGCATACACATACACGTTTATACACATACAGAAACGCAATGGTCTAAATCAGCGTTTTAATCCATCGAAATTTAGACTTTAATCGTGTAATGTGATTGCAATGATCAGACTGATGATGATATTCCTGCTAAAAAGTATATTTGCGCTCGGTTTCGTGGAGTTTCTCAACGTCCACGTGGTACTTCCGGTTGCTTGGAGATTTTGATTCGTGGTTTTTTCCTTCTTTTTCTCTCTCTTTTCTTTTTTGGTGGTATTTTTTTCTGCTTTTAAGAAAAAAGGCGAAATCGAGCGTCGAAGTGCCTGAAAATCGTCGGACGCGAGAGAATAGCGTTCCTCAAACTCAGTCTCTCAACGATCGACCTCCAGTTTTTATGTAAATACACAGAAGAGTCGGTTGGGGTATTAATAAACCATTACGAGATGTACACGTGTCTTTCGCTTTTTTCTCCTTTTTCCAGGGAATTTTCTACCAACGAAACGAGAACGAGAAAATATTTTGACAAGTTCAACGAACATTTTTAATAAAAATTTGTCTACTGCAACAATTATTGTGTAACTTGTATGTCAACTCTAAACTCACGTATATTTCTTTGCGCTTATTAGAAAAGAATATTTGAGAAGTTTTAAGTTTGCGTTTCTCTGCGAATTGTATATGTGAGTGTCCCTTATCCTCAGAGGGTTAAAAAATAAGTGGATTCTATTTTACTAAGAGAGACATGGTTGACATTGTCGACAGATAGTAACAAAATCACTGTCTCAGATGGTAAGTAACTGGTGTTGGTAAATTAGGTATTAGCAGGTAAACGTGAACCATTTCAAAATTGTACCACAACCCTTATCCTCAGAGGGTTAAAAAATAAGTGGATTCTATTTTACTAAGAGAGACATGGTTGACATTGTCGACAGATAGTAACAAAATCACTGTCTCAGATGATAAGTAACTGGTGTTGGTAAATTAGGTATTAGCAGGTAAACGTGAACCATTTCAAAATTGTACCACAAACACGAGGCATTGGCATACATACCCATGCATATAGAGTAAGAACCACTCAACCGATATATTTTTTGGCACACGACCATTCTACTGTATCGATTGGGGCTGGTAATATATCACAGCGCTATTGCTGGCAGGAATTGAAATCAAAAACACTTGACATTTGTTATTTTAAATAACTAAGGAGACAAAATTTCGAATTTTACAATGAATAAGAATGGATTCAGTCACGCACATTAAGTCTTGGGATCCAAGGGTTTATTCACAATACAGTAACAGTGCATACACAACCAATATCGATCGTTTTGTGCGATGCAGTTCTTAAAACGACCGTTCTTAAGCGTAGAGTGCGCTTCAAAACCAATAGTTTTGGACGACGTCGGTATCTTAGATTGCGTGACAAAAATTCCCATAAGATGATTAGTCTATCCTATACATATTTCGTCTATGGTAAAAGATCTTCTTTTGGATATTCACAAAGATTTTGTAGATGTAGAGAAAGGTCTGAAAATTACATATTCTTCTGCCGAATTTTACTTACAATACATATTCAAATTTACAGCGGACTAATAAGGCATAAAAAACCATTAAATTATTATTATAAACATTTTTTCACATCTACTATAGTTTTAAAGATATACAAGGAAATAAGGTAACACTTATCTATAGTCAAGGACTGTTTTCACTCCGAAGAATCGAAAAAGGGCCAAAAAAAATTGCCCGATACTTTTCTCGTGGTCCCTTATAAACCTGCTAAGTTTCAAAGAAATTCGAATTATCCTGTTACCGAAGAAAATATTTAGCAAGCTTAAACGTTATTCAATTAGTTGTCATAAAAAGTGTTATTGTTTGGAAAGTACTGCTACTACTACATTTAATCCAATGATGGTGGTTTAGTACTTAAACATGAATTATAATAAACTATCATCATTTACTATGGCAGCTGATTTGCTCGTATTATTTGCTATAAAATTGCAATTCTATATCAAATAATATCGATTGCCCAGGCCTCACCACGTGGAGGTTGCTGCGAATGGAGGCCCGCCCTATCCGCACGTCCCATCCACCCTCCTTTTACACGCCTACTGTGTATTCTATTCCTTAATGCAACGTAACACCTCCTACTGATTGTATATCTGCAATACGTTCGAATTTTCGAGCGCTATGCAGACGGACAATAGCAGGAGACTTTGAAAGAATTTTAACTAAAAAAAAAAAAAGTCGACGAGAGAAAAAAGAAAAAAATTAAAAAAAAAACGTTAAAAGTATCTTATTAATTTAAACTTAAAGTACTTTAAGTTTAGCTTAAACTTATCTTACGCCTAGCTTACAGTATAACTTCACTAACACTACACATACTTAAACTAGGAGTTAACTTAAACCTGACTTAATCTACAACTAACGAAACCCTTAATTCTATTTAAACGAAATATTAATTTACTCTGTACTGTTATCACTACACAAGAATATGTGATTCTGACTCGTGTAATATTTGAAACACAAAAGAAGAAAGTATAAAGAAATACGTCTCACAGAAAAACACAACTGAAGAGACTATCTCCGAAAAGACATCAGGCGTTTCTGTTCGAAATTGTTTACAAATAACTAACGAAAGGAAAAAAAATTACAATGTTTACAAACTGAGAGCTGCCGTCTTAAACAACATGTAACTCGAGCACTGAATTTTCATTAAAAACTTGCCTACTTAAATGTTACCATCTTAAATATTATCCTACTTAAGTAGAATTCTTACTTAACTTAAAAGTCGCCTACCTGACTAAGAATCTAACTTAATGTAGAAAAACGCCTACCTGTCTAAAGACTTAACTTAAATTAAGAGTCGCCTACCTGTCTAATAATTTAACTTAAATTAAGAATCGCCTACCTGTCTAAAGATTTAATTTAAATTAAGAGTCGCCTACCTGTCTAAAGATTTAACTTAAATTAAGAGTCGCCTACCTGTCTAAAGATTTAACTTAAAGTAAGCGTCGCCTACCTGTCTAAAGATTTAACTTAAATTAAGGATCACCTACCTATATAAGTAGGAATTTAATTGAATGTTGAAAATACCCTACCTCACTAAAGATTGAACTTAATTTAAAAATCACCTATTTAATTAGGAATTTAACTTAATGTGGAGAATGACCTGCCTCACTAAAGATTGAACTTAATTTAAAAATTGCCTATTTAATTGGGAATTTAACTTAATGTGGAGAATGACCTGCCTTACTAAAGATTGAACTTAATTTAAAAATCGCCTATTTAATTGAGAATTTAACTTAATGTGGAGAATGACCTACCTCACTAAAGATTTAACTTAACTTAAAAACTGCCTACTTAATCAACAATTTAACTTAATGTAGAAAATAACGAGGCTAATTAAAATTCCACGTTCGTTTGGAAAACAACCTCCCTAATTAGAAATCTATATTGCACCCTGCCTATCCTAAAAATCTAAAGGGATATAAAGCAGAGAGAAGAGAAATATCAGTACGGTGAGATGAAATGCTCGTGTGCTCCTCTGTCACCTGCAACAAACTCAAATTCAGACGAATTTAGTAGTTACATTTTACAAGTCACAATATGGGCACCATTTACTTATTTTCTTCCAATAATTTCCTCAGTTTTTGGTAAAGCGAATCTGTAACAAACTCGTTTTTTCTTGGATTAATAAAAGCAAAAATGAAAGTTTAACAGCTGAAAGAAAAGACCTTATGCACATACACGTATAAAATATTAATAATTATTATTACTGGGGAATGGAGTACTGTTTCCATAAGGACACAGTTTACATCCGAAAGCCTCAGTAATAATAATTAAAAATGAAAGTTTAACAGCTGAAAAAAAAAAGATATTGTGCACGCATCGTACATATATTTCTAGGTATTCATTGAAATAAAAGTGATATTGAAAAAGGTACTTTTCATTGTTAGCAATTACTTGGTACACATTAATAACAAATTATTTCGAAAGTTACTAGAATTTCACAAAGGAAGAATCTTTGTTAATTGAATTGAAAATTTCTATACCGAATACCAAGATGAAAGAAAAAGAGACTAAAATTATTCACAATTAGTTTAAAAGTTATTATTTTCACCGAAGAAAACGTGGAGAGATGTTCCAACTTGGAAGGTTAGCGATCATTGCGATCATACGAGAGAAAAATTGACACGCGATGATTTTAAATGTATCCCCTTTTCCCGTTTCGTTTATTTCTCTTTTGTAACTTTCACATGCTCATTAGGAATTTAAAACCGAAATAATCGCACAATTTACCGCAATTTTATCTATATTATCATCATTTTTTAAATTAGCAACGAGTATGCGACGTCGTACCGGCGATTCAAACATTTTACTATGAATATTACGAGCCAACTACTTTCCACGTAACAATGTTTCTTGTGAAAAACATAATCGCGGGTGTACTTTAATTCGTGCAAAGCTATTTCGAAAATTTATAAAAATTCACTACACTCTACTGTTGCATCAGTCGGTATGGAAATTTGCAAATATTACCGACAGATGAATCTTACGTAGCGAGAAAAGTAAATTAACTCTAATAACAATTAATTCTTATTTTTCTTTTCTTTTTAAGAATTCACCGAGCTTCTACTTGTACTTTCGTTCATTATTAATTCTTCCTCTGATATATTCCGATTCAATTCGAAATTCTCAACATCTCAAAGTCATTATTACGTCTTTAAAAGTACATCACCATCGATATTACTTAATATCGTAAACATTAATAAATATCTGTTAGAGCAATTCAACGAATACAATTCAACAGTATTTTATGACAAACACTCGGTATATTTCATAATCCACTCGTTCTAAACCCGAGCAAAAACCGTGAGTGGATCAATTCATTCTCATACGCAACACTAATTTATTAAATGTACGAAATAAGAAGAGTCTCAGAATCAATCGCGGTGAGTGCTTCATTCTACTTGCAATCTGAATTTACGAAAAAAAAAAGATAAAAAAAGTTACCGTTAAACGCGAGAGCAGCCACGTTAGGGCGCTTTAGGGGATACGCAACACTAATCATCTATGCACTCTGTAATTTATAATACGCAACGCTAATAACGGGGGAATCCATGACAGTTGTAATCAGGGCGGCTGCCCTGATCACCTTTGGTCCAGCTCTTTCAGTGGGTCCTGAAAAATTTGGGCATTTCGACGCAACACTATTTAAAGACAAAACGCGTTTATTCGTTTACGCAACGCTATCG
>NW_017100188.1:469832-480200 GCF_001263275.1 Habropoda laboriosa | reverse complement strand
TGAATAGACAAAGCAACCAAATGAATCATTTGATATTATTATTATTATTATTATTATTCATTCTATGAATATTATTATTCATTTAACTTTTGCAATACGCATTTAATCGATAAAATAAATAGAACAAGTCTCTATTCTGGTAATGTTAACAACAACCTACACATAATCGTTATCACTGTGTGATAACTGTTTTCAAACAGACGAAGTCGAAGGGCATTCGACTTCCATACTAAATTTAATACGAAAATTCTACGATTTTTCGTGGAACAATTATTCACGCGGATATTCCAGAAATATCTAAATTGAAAATATTCTCATTTGACCAGTATCCAAGTCAGTTTTATTCTAATTGTATTTACTAGTTTTACTGTAATTAATATCGTATTATCAACATTAACCAGAATAGAAAAAAACGACGCGGTGCAAGAAAACCTAGCCTGATCTAAGAAATAAATCACAAAGAATGTTACCACTCGCGAGAGTGAGTTATTACTCACACCCGCGGTCACTGTGCTCGTCCAAAAGATATTACGTAATTACAACCAGTCACCCGTGTCGATTCGGACCAATCGCCCTACGACATGATTGAGTGACCAGAGGAACTTAAACGCATGCGACTCACAGTTCGTTGAGTTAAAGCTGTCGTCTAGGCTGCCACAGCAAACTGCTACCCCCAGAGGAAGTCATCTAGGCCGCCACTGCGAAGAGGAAGTCATCTAGGACGCCACTGCACACCAGAAGTTGTGGAAGTCATCAGAAGAACACCATAGGGACCACAGTAGATGCAAGCTGTAACACTTTGTAAAAGAACGGAATATTATTATTTGTTCTTGAAAACGAGATGATTATTTCAAAATTTTCAGTATCATTTACTACAGTGAACTTTGAAATTCTCGTAATTTTGACTCAAACAGAGACACATATAGGCGTTTCAAGAATTTAAGAATTAACAACTCTTTAAATGAAAAAGATTCAAACTATTAAACTTCTATTTTGATAGATACTTACATTTTCAGCTCTGAGCGCTCCGCCCAATGGTTTCTTCAAATGATGCACTGACTCTAATACCGGTAACGAATTTCAGCAAGAATAAAAAAATAAATAAAAAGTTAATAACGCAACCGTGTATATTATATCCGGCGAACAAAATCACTGACTCTACCTTCGCGTAATTTACTGTGAATTTAGTACATATGTCTACTTTAAGAGCTGTGTTGCTCTGAAAAAACAAGAAAAAAACCTTGTACGCAAAAAACACTGACTCTACCGACCGCATTGCGCGCGGTCAACATCTCTGGAAATAAAAACTGTTCGTTAGCAGGAAGGAGGGGCGTGTTTACTTTTTTTTTCGTAGCGAGTGTTCGTCAAGAAAATACTGTATTGTTGGAGAAAGGCAAAAACTTACGTGACTACACATTTTACATTAACACAAATATCGACGTTTAATAATTATCAAGATTATTTTACGTCGCAGTACAGAATAGTACGACACAATGAAATTAATTTGTGAAAAGTAAAACAAATAAAAATATTTGTTATTAGAGTTAGCAATTATTACTATGTTAAGAATCGCGTAATATATCGCGGTTTATAAATATTCGAAAATGTTTATACGAAGTAAAATTCCATGGCTAAACCGAACTTCTACGTAAATGATTTTAGAGAATATTTAAACTTGCGACGAAAATTGTACGTGTCGGTGATTGAACTCGATATAGGGATAGTAAAAAGACTGGAAAAGTAATATTAATGACTCTACAAGTTAGAAAATATCGCGACCGAAATGCAGCAAAAGGTGCAAATTATTTCAATAAAATCAAACGACTTTATATAATTAAAAATCCCATATTACAAAGCAAAGTTTGAAATGATCAAGCCACGAATTCTTTTCTCAATTATATAAAAATAAATTACGTCCGAAAGAAAGAAGCTTAATCTGTTCTTCTTGCATCTTAGTATATTGCTCAATTAATTGTAATGTTTATATAAGTATACTTAGTTATACCCTCCCTTAATTATGCAATAAATGTGTACCATGTATTACCATACATTATTACATACCCACATAAAATCAATGATATAAAAAAAAAGATATATATACATACGATCGGCTTTGTAATAATAAATTAAATATTACCAATTATGCATCAAACCCATAAACGTTGCCCTGAGACTAGTCTCTACCTCTCTCTTCTCTCTTCGTCAACCAGATATCTTAACAGACGAAAAATGTTAATTTATAACATGTGTATTGTAAAGAAACGAAATTGCGTCGTAATTAAATGATTACTTTAATTCGAATTCTATTGCGGAAGTTTATGATATGACTCAAGGCTAACTGAATGCAAAAAAAAAAATAAAATAAAATAGTTGCTCTCTACCGTTGTGATAATTAGATAAGGTATCGAAGAAAAGTGTATTAATTCATTAGGCAAAAGTAGTAAGAGAGTGTAGTAATCGTTAGGATAAGTACCAGAAATGATAGAATATGCGAATGTGAACAACACGTCCTATCGACTCGAAGTTCGGTAACCGAATGAATTCCCCCCGTAACGTCGTCCTCTACGACCGAACACAATATACCGAGTGGTGGGGGCAGAGCACGCGTTTCGGTGGTGTGAATAGGGAATTGTTAACCCTTCCGACCCGACTGAGAATGTTCTTAATTATTCAGTATGGTACATTAAAATCGCAATATTGTCAAAGACTCAAATACACCTGTCCCCCGATTTACACTGATGATCGGTGCCTCAGAATAGCTTTTTGTATGAAAAACCGTGTAAATCGGGGAAAATACGAAATGCGCATAATTTAGTCAGTGATTTAATTAAATTCATTATTTTAAATGTAAAATAAAAATAAAATAAAAATGAAAAACAAAAAATATTCAGGGTCAGGGTTTAGTTTCGAGCGAGCGATTGATGAAGGCGAAAATAGCCGGAAATAATAAGCGAAAATAAACGTTACAATATGAATGCTTTTTGGGTGCAAAAAAGGGGGAAATTACGTTCATTTTTTGGTTTAATGCCAGTGTTAACAAACGAACGGTATTAAAAAGCCGTTATTTTGAAAACCATGTAAAAGTGAAATCGTGTAAATCGCGGGATAGGTGTATTTACATCCCAGCCGTTCAGCAGTGATCTAAATAAATTAAAGGATTATGTGTCTACTTACATAATTGCTGGAACAAATTGCTCTTGCCAATTTCCCGCTACTTCAGTCGATTTCGAATACGAGGTGTCGTGGCGTCGTTACTGCGTCGGTTGAACGTTCGTTCTTTTCGAAGTTTTAGTATAGCCAAAAACCTGTAACAAAATAAACAAACGCTTAATTTAAGAAGAATTAAACAAGTATTAACTAAAGGAAACGATTAGAGACACTTAGAGATTGATTAATTAAATTTATAGTAATACATACCTTCTTAACACGCACGTAACTACGTTCACTCTACGACGTCCAGAAGTAACTGACGAATCAACATGTCGTTGCTAGGCAACTGGATATAGGAGTGGGGGTAACCTCACTATTCGAGACAGCTCATTCGAAAATTTCGAAATTTAGTTGTCCAGATACCCCAAAGCTTCTTTAACACATTTTAATTGCTTAGAAACTCAATAATCTCCAACACAATTAATATCTACATCTTAATTTGTTAATTTGATCAATGTTAAGGTACGTTTCTATTTGAGAGTAAAACTCTCGCGAGTTGCTCTCAAGAGTCAAATTTATCAGTACTGAGAGTGCTGTCAGAAACGTGGACACAATTTGAGAGTACTCTCGAGAGAAACTATTTAAACTACGCAGTAGTCACTTTTATCCTTTAAAAGGTCTTTATTGTTACACGAAACGTGTTATTTAAAGTGTCCGACAGTGCAAATTTCGAAGAGACGTTCAGTATTTCAAACGTTCAGTGTTTCGAACGTCCAGACGGTTTGTAATACGTCAATCCTTGCTGTTCTGGCAAGAAACTTTGAGAGTACTCTCGAGAGCAACTATCTAAACTACGCAGTAGTCATTTTTAATTTTTAAAAGATCCCTATTGTTACACGGAACACCTTGTTCAAAGTATTTAGCAGTGCAAATTTCGAAGAGACGTTCAGTATTTTAGATGTTTTGTAATACGTAAAAATCTTTGCTGTTTGCGAGTGCTTGCGGAGAGTTGGACACACTGTTTGAGAGTACATACTCTCGAGAGCAACTATTTAACTACGCAGTAATCACTTTTATTCTTCAAAAGATCTTTATTGTCACACGAAACATCCTGTTCACAGTATGTAGCAGCGGAAATTTCGAAGAGACGTTCAATATTTCAGACGTTCTGACGTTTTGTAATATATCAATCTTTGCTGTTAAGAAATCGGAAATCCTATCGACATGAAACACCAAATAGCAGAATAAATCAACGACATACACTTCTTAATATCACTTGTATTCACATTCAACTTAGAGAAATACAATTGTTTTCAACATAAACGTTCGTTTTGCACATGATTTTCGCTGCGTTTGAGAACAGTGGTCGAGAGAGTTCGGCAACGCTCGGAATTATTCGGTCGGCGATTCTCTTGTCGAGTACATATCCTGAATATGAAACAGTCTATATCAAATTGGACACTTTCTGCCACTATAACATAGATTTTTTTCAAACTCAGCACAATTATTGACATATTAAACTGTTAGAAAATCAAGTCAAACTTCTTGAACATTTCAAACTGATAATTGACATCGTGCGTTATTTCACATAAAATCATGGCCATTTTAAATTTGACGTAGATAGAGAAGAAAATGATAATTTATCTGGTACATCAAATTACAGACGAGGTAATTCTAATGCCAACCACTACTAATGTTGTAATCTTATTCTATGCTGTATCGGTAACGTTGGAAACAGCAGGAAAATGGTAAGGGGGCTTCAGAACCCCCGTGACGTAGACAAAAAATTGCACTGAGTGGGAGGTCTATTCTGTACGTCGTCTGTGATTATACTACAAAACCTTTTGAAGATATACTAGACATCTGTTCCAAAAAAACCGACTGCATAAATCATTAAAAAACTATTTATTCTATTATTTTATAACTGAATATATTAAATCCGAAAAATTCTCAACGAACGAAATAAAGCCAAATTATTTTTCTTAAGTTGGAATAATTTTAACAAAATTACCAGAATTACACGTTTTCTGGTAAATATAAATACAGGGCGGCCCATAAATCGTGTTATAATTTAAGAATCGAATAAACTTTTTTCTAAATCTGAAACAAAAATGTTCGAACATATTCCATTTTTTAATGGTAAAGCGACTTGTGTTACAAATTTATCGATAATTCAAAACCATAAATCCTAATGGAAATTAAATTTTTATACACAAAGAAATATCTGTCGTCTTTTTTATTTTCGGATTTTTCGATTGTTTGTCACATCAGTCAAGGATTTTTCGAAATTTCTTCTTCTGTTTGGCTTTGAGAAGAAAAGCGACATTTTTTTACGGAATTTCTGCCTCGTGAAATGGAGAATGGACGGCTCGTAGAGCCTCGAAACGAAATTTCGGCGATAGCATAGGTGGGATAAATTTGGAACAACGATCTCGAACGGAACACGACTGTGTTTTACGTTAGTTTCGTAGTTAGTTTCACGTCGAAGGTCGCTTCTCCAACATCGCGATGGAAAACTCAATAAACCACGACGTTTAGAACGAACTGTGAGAAAAAAAGAGCTCGTTTGGGAACTTTCGTTGCTCATTAACACGTTCAGTGTCACGTGAGCAACACTTTCGTTAAATTGACGAAAAATATTCTCCGATCTACAGAGAGCAGAGGAATGTTTGATTATTACAGTGATAGATTAAATCAAGTAGATTTTCTTTTTAACGAAAATTGTCCGGTATTTTGAATGAAAAAAATTGAAGGAAGTTGCATTCGAGTGAACCCCTGGTATTTGATAGTAGAAAAGGATCGATTTTTAGAGTGATAGTCTGTGTGAGATAGACACTTTAAATGAGAATGAATTGATAGTTAAAATTGAACATAAATTGTGTGATATTCAAAATAAAAATAGGAATGATTAAAATATTCGATATTTCATACTGTGAATTAATATTCGCGATAAGAAGATTAATTGAACTGATATTTCATAAATAGGAATTACTAAAATGTTTGATATTTGTTATAATACTATGAAATAAGAAGATTAATTATCCACCTGATATTTTATGTGCAGTGAATGTTTTCAATGTAAATTTACCAATATTTTAAATGAAGAATTTAAATGATTTTCTTCTCGGTGTAAACTAACACTGAAAATATGTAGAATAATTAGAACAGACATTAAATTAATAATTAGAATGAATTACTGCAACGAATCTCTTTCACTATAAACTTCGCCTTTAAAGCAGTATTCTAAAAAAAGAAATTAAAACACCCTTAATGTAGTGTTCCAAAAAAAAGAAAAGGAGAGCACTTAAAATATCCTTAAAACAGTGTTCCAAGAACTTACGATGCTTCCAAGATTTAAAAAATCCAATGATTTCTAAATTCAGAAATCCAGGAAATCCAAAGATTTCTAAATCCAGAAGTCCAGAAAGTCCAAAGATTTCTAAATCCAGAAATCCAGGAAATCCAAAGATTTCTAAATCCAGAAATCCAGGAAGTCCAAAGATTGCTAAATCCAGAAATTCAGAAAATCCAAAGATTTCTAAATCCAGAAATCCAGAAAATCCAAAGATTTCTAAATCCAGGAAATCCAAAGATTTCTAAATCCAGAAATCCAGAAAATCCAAAGATTTCTAAATCCAGAAATCCAGAAAGTGCAAAGATTGCTAAATCCAGAAATCCAGAAAGTGCAAAGATTGCTAAATCCAGAAGTCCAGAAAGTCCAAAGATTTCTAAATCCAGAAGTCCAGAAAGTCCAAAGATTTCTAAATCCAGAAAATCCAAAGATTTCTAAATCTTGGTTCAAAAAATGTACAAAATCACCAGTCCAAAGATTTCTAAATCCAGAAATCCAGAAAATCCAAAGATTTCTAAATCCAGAAATCCAGAAAATCCAAAGATTTCTAAATCTTGGTTCAAAAAATGTACAAAATCACCAGAGCAGATATATCATAGCACAAAGAGGGAAACCTAATTCCTTTATCAGAAAACGATCTGAAACGAAACTGCCATAAGCGGATATTGCCGTAAACTACCCTCGCTATATTTTTGCGGAGGAAAGTGACAACGATCTTTAAACACTTCGAATGGGAATCGCAGTCGAGTGGAATTTATACCGGCGACGTAGGAAATATCGCGGAACCGAGGTGAAAGAAAAGGGTGAAATTCGCGTTGGTTGGATGAAGTGTGGCGGGAAGGAAATTTAAGGGAGAGAAGAGCGTGCTTCGGAGCGGAAAGCACGATGCCACGCTCGCGACCGGAAGCGTTCGAGCTGATGGCCGAGGCTGAGAAGCCCTCGAAGTGCATCAGGTTCCTGCGTTTCCTCTGGAAGTTCTTCAGATGTGTTTTTTCCCACGTGTCGCTGGTCTCGTTGGTCGTGCTGTACTGCCTGATCGGCGCGTACGCTTTCGAGGCCCTCGAGGCGACACACGAGAAGGAGGTAGACGTCGCGAATATTTATTTCAATTTTATGGAAAAATTATGCTAGTCGTTCTTATGCATACGCTGGTCGTCGGTATTCTTCGGGAAAGAAATGATCTATTGCTAGAAAATGGAAATTGTTAACGGATTTTTAGGAAAGCAATTTTCCAAGTATTCTGTACTGTTTCGTTTCTGTATTTTCTTTGGGTTTCTTGCACTCTTCTTTTAGGTTTCTTTTTTTTTCCTATTTTTCTTCTATAGATTTTCTGTTTTTGTTTTCTTCATTTTGTGTTCTTTTTATTATTAACAGATTTTTAGCAAAGTAATTTGGAAGTACTTTCTACTGTTTCTTTTTTGGATTTTCTTTAGGTTTCTTGTACTCTTCTTTCTTTTTTCAATTTTTCTTCTATACATTTTCTCTCTGTTTTCTTAATTTTATGTTCTTTCTGTACTTTCAGATTATTAAACCCTTTGCACTCCAATGGCGCTTTTATGGCGTCACGCGTAATTACTTTGGAGAAATGTACAATTCAGACTTTTTTTTATATTATTTTATATTATCAAAATAATGCAAATAACACAAGAAATACAAATAAATAAATTCGTAAACACTAAAAATCCTTTTTTTTTTCAAGACAAAACTTTGGCTTTCCAGAAGGTTCACTATTAATCTTATCAAAAAATGCTCGGTGTGCAAAGGGTTAACAGATTTTTAGTAAAGTAATTTGGAAGTATTCTATATTGTTTCATTTTTCTATTTTATCTTGTCTTTCACACTCTTCTACTTCATTTCTTCCAAACTTTTTTTCTGCTACATTTATAACATTGTTCTCATTTCTAGTCAATCTTTCATTCTTCATCTTTCTTGTTTTCCCTATTTTTTTTTTTTTTTTTTATATCTTTCATAGATTTCTCTTTTCCTGTGTCTAATATCTCTTTTACATTCTTCACCCTTATTTTCCTTTCTAAATCCTCTACAATTTTTCATCTTGTACCATCTCTTTATTCTCCAATTAACGAAACTAATTCTGATATACTCCTAACCCTTTCATTTCTCTTCTCTCTAAATCCTCTGTTTCCAAATTTGTCTTCGACAATTTTCCACCTTTTCAACTATCTTCTCCTCCCTTTAAAAAAAAATACATTTAACTTCAATCCAACAATACAATTTCCTCCCTCTGAACACACGATCGACGAAACCGAAGAAGTAGAAATGGAAAGACATCAGAAAACACTTCTCCTCTTTTATCTCTACCAATTCTCTCTCTTTCATCTTCTCTCATTTTCTCCTTGTAACTTCTCTTATTCCTCCATTAGCTCCTTCTTTATCCACTTTTTCACCGTTTCTAGATAAAGAAGAGCATCAAGGATATCAGAGGGAACGTTTCAGAGCAGCTATGGAAGATCACCAAGGAGGTGGAGGTTCTGATTCGCGAGAACTGGACCGACAAAGCGTTACGCGAATTAAAGGTACCGGTGCAGCCCAATTTCTATCGTATCGAACTTCAATTTCCACGAAAATTTGAAAGTTTCAGAATTCGAAAGCTTTGAAATTCGATAATTCGAGGATTCGGGATTTTCGAAATTAACTTTGAGAATTTAACAGCTCTAAAATTCGAAAATTGAGAATTTGGGTCTCTAGGAATTTAAAACATTAGGAATTTGAAATTCGATAATTTGAGAATTCAGAATTTTCGGAATTAACTTTGAGAATTCAACAGCTCTAAAATTCGAAAATTCCGTCTCTCGGAATTTAAAACATTAGGAATTCGAAAACTTGGATATTCGATAATTCGAGAATTCGGGTCTCTCGGAATTTAAAACATTAGGAATTCGAAAACTTTGAAATTCGAAAATTTCAGAGTCCTTAATGTTCTTCACAGTCCTTCGAGAACAACCTCGTGTGGATGATGGAGAAAGAAGGTTGGGATGGCAGGGAGGGGGAGGACGACATCCAATGGACCTTTGCTGGTGCTTTATTTTACTCCATCGTGGTAATCACCACCATTGGTAAGCTCAAATTATCGGAATTCTTTTATTTCGTAATCACTATCGTTCAAATTTGTCAATTTTATTATCATATATTATCAATTGTTATCTTTATTCACAATTACAAATTCGTCAATTTTATTATTGAATTTAATAATAAATAAATACTTTGAAATTTTTTTATTCATAATGATTATTATACAAATTCTGGAATTTTGTGATTGATTTTAGTAACGAATGGATATTTTATGAATTAAACATGTACATATCTTCTTTGGTATTTTTTCAAGAGTGTCATGAGTGGCTCTTTTGGAAACAACGGATCCAACAATTTTACGATCGAGCCATAATAGACAGGTCGACAATGAGTTCTATGGCTAAAAATTTCTTGAAATTTCAATTATTGGCACCTACAGCTTTTTCATGTCACAGTGTCGACATTTTTATGTTTCCTTCCTCCCCTTTTACTCGCGAATTTTTTAATTCACCTCTCTATTGACCCTTTGAGGACAGTAATGGTATTACTACAATTACTGACTGCAAACTCTGTGAAAACATGTACTACACTATGAATTAAAAATTTCTTTAAACAAAACAAAAAGTGATAAGAAAAGAGACTCGTGTTATTATTATTTATTAATCATTTGCCGAGACTGTGAACTACTCTGTGAGTAAAAAATTTCGTTAAATAAAATATCCTGTGTCTGAAAATAAAGAAGAGAAACTCGACCTATTTATTTTCCTACTTTGAATCTCAGTACTCAAAGGGTTAATAGATACCGATTTTCTACTAAAAATTGATAACTCAAGGAT